>NC_063162.1:119689893-119991768 GCF_023159225.1 Perognathus longimembris pacificus
TTAATTCATTTGTACTAGTAGCCAGAAAGAGATCCAAAGTTTGCAAATAGTTTACTTTTTCATATAACTTAAAGTAACTTCTATAATTGTGTGTCCTAGAGAGAGAAAGAAAAGAATTAGAGTTTGTGGTAGTCAGGCAAAATTAGCCATAATTTGCTGACTTTTTCAAAGTCTGGGATGGGTGGCATGTGGGAAAATAGAAATAGTACTGAGAATAATTGGATTATACTATCAGAAAAAAAAAAGAAATAATGGTATAGGAAAATTGAATTATATATCAAAATCCATTTCCTCCTGCTCTGAAGTGCCATGAAGGAGTCACCAAGTGGAACAGATATGCAAGAGAATACCTATGAAGAATAAGATAAAATAGAATATGGAGTAGTCACAGACAGAGAGAACCCTCCAAATAATGGAGGTGTGAACATGTCAAAGGAGACAAGGACAAATGATTAAATTGGAAGCTTTCTGCCCACAGGAAATTTTGAGAAACTTCTGAGCAGGCTAGACAGAAATTCCTGATAATAGTGGACTGAGTGTTGTCAATTTCTCCTCACCTCCTAAGATATATTGACTTAACAGATTTGAATGTTGCCTAATTTGGAAAAGGGGTCATTGCACATATAATTAAAGATCTCAGTATGAGATAATTTTGGATTATCCAAGTATGCCCTAAGTCAAGTAACAAGTATTTAAAATAAGGAGAGAAAAAGGAGAGAGGAAAGAGGAGAAAGAAAGAGGAAAAGAGGAGAGAGGAAGAGAGGAAAAGAAAAGGAGAGAGAGTAGAGTGCAGAATAGGGGAGGAGAGGTAAGGTGAAGAGAAGGGAGGAGGAGGGGGAGTGGAAAGGAGGAGGGGGCTGAAAAGGGGGAAAGGGCTGACAGTTGATCAAGATATATGGTATTCATAAACTGTTTTGTTAAATAGCAACTCCTTTGTACAACTACTTAAAGATAATAATAAAATGAAACAAAGGGGAAAAAAGAAAAAATGAAATAAAATAGGGAAAAATGTATTCCTGAGTAATCTCACACTTTTACCATGATTTACATAGCAAAACACAAGAAGCCCTAATCAACTGGGATGAAAACATGTTCATTAAATTCCAAAGATAGATTGCATTTATTTTTTAAATTAGAAGGAAGCATGATATTTGGAGTTTGTAGTCCCTTGCACCAATACATATTCATTCATTTTGACTACTTAAGTTGTGAGTTAGATTTTCACATGTTAAATGAAAATTTTTTTTATATATGATGTTACTTTTTTATATAGCTAGAATGATGATTTTTTTGTTTGTGGGGCTTGAACTCAGAGCCTTGAGCTGTCACTTGGCTTTCTTATGTTCAAGGCTGGTACTCTATCAGTTCAATCACACGTCCACTTTTGGCTTTTTTGCTGGTCAATAGATATGAGTCTCAAATTTTTTTTGCACCTAGGCTAGCTTTAAACCATAATTTTCAGATCTCAGTTTCCTAAGAAGCTAGGATTATAGGCAGAAGCCACTAGTGCCCCGTAGTTTTAGTTAAAATTAAGAATCTCATTTATGGTTTCTGCTTTTGATGTTCTGATCAGCTTTCTAATTCTCTGTATCTCATGTTAACCAAATATGTCTATATTTCATTGAAGTACTTATAGAATTTGGCATTCTACATTTAAATTATTAATCTGGCTATGGGTTTATAAGGTTCTCATACTAAATAATTATCACATTTTATTTTATTTGGAATAACACCCTATCATATAATACATGCCTATGTACTTACAGATTCTGTGCTACTTAATCTAGATGTCTTTTCATATGCCAGTACACACTAATTTATTTACCAGAGGGTTTTTTTGTTGTTTGTTTGTTTATTGTTTGCCAGTCCTGGGGCTTGAACTCAGGGCCTGAGCACTGTCCCTGGCTTCTTTTTGCTCAAGGCTAGCACTCTGCTAATTTGAGCCACAGCACTACTTTTGGGCCTTTTCTATATATGTGGTGCTGAGGAATTGAACCTAGAGCTTCATTTATATGAGCCAAGCACTCTTGCCACTAGGCCATATTCCCAGCCCCTTCCAGACCTTTTTGAACTCTTTCTAAACCTAATGCAAACTCCTTCTCATTGTTTTTTTAAAAGTAGAATTCAGGGGCTGGGGATATAGCCTAGTGGCAAGAGTGCCTGCCTCGGATACACGAGGCCCTAGGTTCGATTCCCCAGCACCACATACGCAGAAAACGGCCAGAAGCTGCGCTGTGGCTCAAGTGGCAGAGTGCTAGCCTTGAGCAGGAAGAAGCCAGGGACAGTGCTCAGGCCCTGAGTCCAAGGCCCACAACTGGCCAAAAAAAAAAAAAAAAAAAGTAGAATTCAGTTATTAAAATCTTCAAGATAATTAGAGCAATGTTATAGTGTTCTAAACAAAAGATAGAGTACATGGTCTTTCCAAGAAAATCTACAGAACAGCCAAGATGGAAGCACTTGGAACAGGGTTAGAGTGAGTTCTGCCTGGGGCACTTCGGGGATCCTAGCAGCACCTGCTAAGGAATGATTTGAGAAACTACTGCTCTGGGATTCCTCCTGCTCAGGGACATCCTATCCCATCAGCAAACACAAATAGAAGCTCAAGGTCTTTTTGGAGTTCTGATGCCCTGGTCCCCTCACAAAATGCCACAGACCCTTTGATAACATCTTTTGATAACTGCCACCTTCTGCTTCTTCTCACTGCATTTGCTTTGATTACAGGTGCTTGTCCGGCATCTGTTTGACCTACTTACCCTTTTATCTGCATTTACACTGCTCTAAAATGGTTTCTCTTTATTGCCCTAAGTACTTGAACATCTGTTCCACATTTAAATATTTCTCTTTACAGTAGCTTTGGAACCACTTAAATAACTAAACATTTCTATGCTCAGCTGATGGGAATATAAAATATAAAACATTAAAAGTGTGCCATAGATGGAGAGGTGCAAGTGTGCCATGGCACACTTTCTCTGGGTAAGAAGAGGGAGCTCAGTGGTGGTCTGACTATCTCCTTATATTTACATAGCTTTGCATTTGAGGTGGAAAAGTTAAGAATTTAACTTTACTACATTTGGTATATTTGTGCTATCATTAGACTCTACAGGGATATGACACGTATCATTTGTTTCTTTCTATAATTGTGGAACAGAATAAGGGGCAGTTATTCACTATTTAGGGATCATACATTCTAGTTTTAGTGATGATCAGATGAGGTCTATTCCACTCATTAAAATTCCTCTGACAATATTAAAGTGTAGAGAGCTAAGTAAAATGCCATCTTTTCCTTTCCATATACATCTTTACATATAATGTAAATTAGGAAGCATTAGCTTAGAAAAACAAAGTAACAGGAGTCATAGGTCTTAGTGAGAGAGTTGAATTGTCTTTATTGGAATTTATTAGAAGTAGATCAGTAGGATTCTCATTCACTCATCACTTTTTCATCAATATGCACTGAATGTATAGAACAAAGTGCTGTTCTGTGTATTAAGGATAGAGTTCTAGGGATGCCTTAGGAGAAAAATTTAAGGTTTGGTAGGAAGAGATTTATAAGCAAGTAAGCAATAAAAATACCATATACTCAGTGATAAAAATTTACTATAGAGCTTAGTGCAAATTTCACTTCCCATTCTTTTCTTCCTTGTAGAATTAAAATAGAATGAGGTATGATGGAAATTGTCTCCTTGGGATTGAATAGTGATGGAAACTTGGCTTTAAGGCAATATATGAATGAAGACAGGAAGATAACTATTTGAATAGCAAGAAAAGAACCTTAAAGAAAAATCATAAACTCCTTCATTAAATGATAACTCCTTTGTACAACTACTTAAGGATATTTTTAGGAAAAGAAAAAAATTGTAAGAAAAGAGTGTTGTAGGTAGACAGAAAGATTGGATTAAAACCATAGTATTGGATAGATTTGGTGAGCTTTGGGGGGTCACTCTCACTAGATTAGTGCATAAAATAAAATGTGGTACAAAACGAATATTGGTAAATAAGCAGGGGCCAGATAATAAAGTACTTTGCAAACTAGGTTAAAAAGTATGAATTTTATCCCACGCTTGATGGAAACCCATTGGAAGATTCTAAGATGATGAGGAAAGTACTCAGTTTTTTTTATCTACAGCATGCCTGTACAAAAATCTAAATTCCTAAATGCTGTTGGTATTGCTCAGTGGTAAGAATACTTAGCTAATAAGCATGAGGTGTTGAGTTTAAACCTCTGTACCATCTACAAACAAACAAAACTACAAGCAAAAAGTGAAAAAGGTCAGAGATAATCTCATACTGAGATAAACACTTTAAATTTGCGTGCATATTTCCATTAACCAGAAACTATCCTTTCTCCCTTCACATTCCATTAGAAAACAGTCTAGGAATCCTTATAGGAGCAGGAAGCTTTACAATGTGACCTTTAGCGTTTCAATCAAACTTATTAATCGAGGATAGTTTACTTTAAAAATAAAGTCCCTTTATTGCTGGATGCCCATAGCACACTCCTATAATTCTAGCTACTCAGGAGACAATGATTTAAGGATTGCGGTTTGAAGCCAACCTGAGCAAAATTCTGTAAGACTCCAATGAACCTACAAAAAGGCTACAAATGGAGCTGTAGCTCAAGTGATAGAGTACAACCTTGGAGGAAAATAATGCTAAGACAGCATACCCAGGCCCTGAGTTCAAGTCCCAGGACTGGAATGCACACACACAAAAAAGTCCCTTTTCTAATCAAAGATAAGTTTGGTTTTTAAGATTATCACTTGCTGCAGTACATGTCTTCAAAGAAGACTAATGGATTTGGCTTTTGGTGGGAAAACTAAACTTACAAGTAGAGTTAGGTACTTTGTGCTCGAAAACTGTAACTTTTCCTTTCAGGATGAAAGATTGGAAAGTATTTGCCCTATAAGTTGTAATGGCCCTGAGGTAGCCATTATAGTCTAAAGGTCAGTGAGCTGTGAGGTATCAATTTTAGTAAGTGGATTCTGTGATTTTAAAAAGAGAAGAAGAAGACAGAAAGCAAAGAAGAAAAGAGTAAATTTGCTTAGTACCGTTCCTACAGTTAAGCTAAGCTCTACAAGGTTCCAGAAAAAAAGAATTCCTTGAGTTCCTGCAGTTCACAGCCTTGCCGTATCCCATGTTTCTTGATTTGAGAGAGCTCCCCATCTTTGGCCTGTTGCCTATTAATTTTAGATGTAAGGTTGTTAGCTGCAAGGGAATGTAGGTTTAGCCCTACTTGAAGGCTGCCACAATGGGTCAGCTGGACAATTCTCCTTAGAAGGAGCTCCCAGAACTCCCTCAGGGGATGGGAAAGATCCCACACAACTCCCCAAATTGATGAAAATTTCTCAGGATGTTGGGGTGTCATGTAGGAATAAGAACACCAACTCAAAAGAAACTAGGTAAAGCAAAGTTCTTTTGTAAAGTTTGCTTCTTCAGAAGAGTATGCTCCTGATAAGAAGCCAAGTTAGTGAGAGTACTAGGTGGGCAATTCACCCATGTTTTATCTCTAACTACTGCCCTTTTTATTCTGATTGGTCAGAACTAGGCTCATATCCTTACCTGATTGGCTAGTTTGAATCTGATTGGTCAGACTAGGTTCACAATCTTACTTGATTGGCTAGTTTGAAATGGGTTAAAAATTTACCAGAACAAGTAGCTAAAACCAGAACACTAGGACAAAACATGAATTTGACAGAAAAATAATTCTGACTCGGCTGGCACTCTATTATTTGAGCCATGCTTATAGTCTCTAGAAAAACATGTGACAAGGTATGGCTTAACTGCTTCCTGTAAGATGGCAGCACTATGTCAAGCATCCACTTTGACAGAAAAGATTCCAACTCCTACAGAGACCAAAAAAATACAGTACTTGTTTGGAGAAGTAACCATGATATTTAAAATTAGATATAATACACTTGGCAATTTGAGTGCAACTGAACATCAGTTGACATTTGTAATTTAGGGCTTTTCACCTTCATTTTCTTCACATGGGATTCATAAAATTTAGCTGTTGGACCTTTTAAATAAAGATTAAAAAAACTAGCTGTTGGTTAGAATTATGCCATTTATTTTACTTGATTTCCTTTTTGATCATTGTTAATACAAACAGTTGTTAATATTTTCAACAACTACCTGAATAGATTTACCTATTCTTCTTAATAAAAGCCTTGGGTAACTTCTAAGGCCTTAAGCAACTCTCAACCGCCATCGTAATGAACTCTGAGCTTCAAGTAGCTGAAAAGAAAGTTAGCTTATCTGCCTCCATCTAACAGAATCAAATGCTTTCCCTGAATTAATGCATTACATATTTCCAAGGAAAATCAAATGACAAGTTCTACAAAAGTTGCCTTAAGTGCTTTAAAAAAAAAAAAAGCTATTTAGCTAGAATACAACCCACAAAGGACACCCCATGTAAGACTGATGATTGCATTCCAGTGTTAGGGTCAGTTTTGGTCAATGGTTTAACCCTGAATAACCCGAATTCTTAAACAATTTACAGCTCCTTATAGTGCTTTCTGATTGGAGGATTTGCCTGGGCATTGAGGACTTTTCCTTTCTCCTTCAGTCCTATTCTAATTGAAATCCTTCCTTCAGTGAAATAGTGTGAAAGGAACCTCCAGGCAATAGGGATTTTACCCTTTTCAAGACAGTAAGCATTTGCTAAGTTTCAGGGAAGCACCTGTATTAATTGCATTTCCTGCACATGTGTTGCTTTTGTTTGCAATGAAAGAATTCATCTCAGGTGAGTTAACCTTGCTTTTTAGAGAGGGCACCTGCAGCTATCTTGGTGTGGTATTGTAAATCAAAACATGTTGAGCCTTTAAAGAGGCAGATAAAGAGGTGCTGACAAGAGGGGATGCAGGTAGGATTAGGGGACTTTCTCACCACTTGTATTATCAGGACACAGAACAACTGAGTCACATTAAATTACAGGGGGGAAAAGATTCCCAGAAATTCTGCAGATGGGAGGGTGACTGGCATCTCGAGTAGGAAGGTCTGAGAAGAGGAGTGGTCTGAGAGCAGGTATGAAAAGACACCTCCTTCTTAGCCTCAGGCCTCTATAATTGACCAAGAATTTTCAGCTTGTGATTTGATCCAGCCAAACCCTGTTAAAGGCACTTGCCCCCAACCGAGACCAAGGCTGGAGTGAATAAGAATTAGGTGACTCACGGGTACATACAATACATGCATTCACATCTATTAGGATAAATGACATGTCGCTCATTTTAAGCACAGGCAGCTGGAGATTGTCATATTCTGAAAATGACAACTGTTATTTATTTATTGAGAATATTTATACAGGTTCTTCCTGGGCACAGAGAATGCATTTTTCAGCAACACTATGACACCAGACTGTCACATGTCTAGAAGAGACCGTGGAAAACCATTAAGTACAGCAGAGACAAAGCCCATGTACTCGGGGCAGCAATCTGTAGAAGCAGAGATTTCGAAGGTTGGATGTAGCAGCTTTTTAAATGACATCCAAGTCATTATCTTAACAGGGTTTCAAGCTACTCTAAAGGAAAAAGATCAGGTGGTTTTTTTTTTTTCCCAGTATGATTATACTAACTGCAGAAGGGCCAGTTGGGAAGCAGTGATTAATTTGGTCCCAGAGTTCACTGTATACAATGAGGGAAGACGGGATGGAGACATACTTAGGACGAGAACCCATTCTTGCAGCCTATTTTCCACACATCCTAGTCCTTCATCCTCTAGCAAAGAGAATTTCTCTATGCTATAATTTCCCCTATATTAAAAGAGACACACTTTAGGAAATGGAAACATGAGAGATTTTGTTGCCATTGGTGGTGGTGGTGGTGTTTGTTTTTGCTTTGGTTCCCCCACCCCCACCCCACCCCTTCTGGAAGGGTAAAGGGGGGTGGGGCAGAAAGAGAGGGAGGAAAGGTGAACAAATGAAATCACGCAATTCAGTATACACTATGTGGGAAATGACCTATTTGGGGCAGGGATGGGAGAAAAAGTAAAGGAAGGTATGACATTGTTCAAAAAAGAAATATACTCTTTACTGGGTGACTTATGAAATGGTAACCCCTCTTCGTGACACCTTAATAATAATAAAATTACTTTTTTCTTAAAAAAAGAGATATGTGTGTGTACACATGCGTGCACACGTGCACACTTATGAATACTCACACACATGCTGTTTAGTACTAAGGCTTGAACTTGGTGCCTGGAAGCTCTCCCTGAGCTTTTTCACTCTAACACTTAAGCCACAGCTCCACTTCCAGCCTTTTGGTAGTAATTGGATATGAGAGTTTCACGGACCTTTCTGCCTGAGCTGGCTTTGAACTGCAATCTCAGCCTTCTAAGTAGCAAAGATTACAGTGAGCCACTGGAGCCCCCAGTGAGCCACTGGAGCCCCCAGTGAGGCACATTTTCGTAAAATGGTGTTTCTTCAGGCAGAAGCCCCTTTTCAAATAACCAGGCTGGGGTCACATCCCTTATCTACTGAGATCACTAGTAGTGTAGCATCAGAATGTGCATTTTACCAAGTTTCCTTGGAGGTTTTTTTCATACTTGAAGGACTGAGACCCATTAGAAGGACTGAATCCCATTAGAAGGATTGACTTTATGTGAACAAGCAAGCTCTGTGCTGCATAGTGTCTACTAAGTGCTTGTCAACAGTGCATCACAAAAACTAGTGATTGATGACAACTCAGATGAATGTAGTGTATGGACATCCTCCCTCGTTTCTGAGGTGCTACCATTCTTTTCTAATTATACATGCAAGTGTGAAGGAATAAATATAATCCTTCCCAGAGAAAACTCTAAATAGCTATACATTCAGAAAAAAATTCAGTTAAACATAGAACATTTCTCTTGCAGTCACCTGGAACTAATTTTTTTGGTGCATTGCATTCTTACCCAACTACAGGGTTAGAATTTGCAGATTCCGATGTACATATTCCACATGTGAGACTGACCTGAGTCCTGACAGATTCCCAGGGAGGAAGCCACCTTCAAAATAAGCCAAGTGCCCATGTCTCATTGCCTGTGATCCTAGTTACTCAGGAGACTGAGATCTGAGAACCATGGTTCAAAGCCAGCTCAGGCAGGAAAGTCTGTGAGACTTACTCATTACTTTAAAAAAACAAAAAAGCTGCAGATAAAGCTATGGCTCAAGTGATAGAGTGCTGGTCTCAAGCAAAAAGAAACTCAGGGACAGTGCCCTAGGTCTTGAGCTCAAGCCCTGGGGTGCACACGTGTGTGCGCGCGCACACACACACACACAAAACCAAAATAGATTAATGTCTCTTAAAAAAATGAAGCTTTAAGCACATGTGTAGATTTCAATTTCAGGACATTGTAATGTTGTCAAAAGAAAGACTGATGGGCTGAGAATGTGGTTTAGTGGTAGAGTGCTTGCCTAGTATGCACGAAGCCCTGGGTTTGATTCTTCAGCACCACATAAACTGAAAAGGCCAGTAAAGAGGTAGAGTGCTAGCCTTGAACAAAAAGAAGCCAGGGACAGTGCTCAGGCTCTGAGTCCAAGTCCCAGGACTGGCAAAAAGAAAGAGAGAAAGAGAAAGAGAGAGAGAGAGAGAGAGAGAGAGAGAGAGAGAGAGAGAGAGAGAGAGAGGAAAGAACTATTTTCTTTTCCCTCTGTGACAGTACACAACCATTGCCACAAAGAAAAATACTCTCAAAGAGAGTTAGGCAGTTAATTTTTAAGAGCTATTTTATTTTTAGATCTTGTGATAAGTATATGTTTGTCAGCTTTTAAAAATTAATTTCTCATTTCAAATGTATTTTAGTGTCTAATTTTGTATTCCGAAAATTTCTGATTCTTTTTTCTTGTTGTTGTTGTTAGAAGATGGCTTTCCCCAGCTCATATGAGCTTGAGACCCCTTTTATAACCTGGATTTAGCCCTATGATCACCTAAACCCCTTTAGCTCAGCTGCACCAAAGTTCATTTACACACGAATGGTATTTGTGACCTACAAAAGAGATGCACAGACCTGTTGAGGAATAGAGAATGGAGAATGCATGCAGGGATATGGGGGAGGGAGCTGGGAGAGTCAGAATACACTCACTGTGGATTTGGGATAGCCTTTGTAAACAGGTAAAGTAACTTTCTCAAGCAGCACAGTTAGGTCCTTAAGTGGTGCTTAACTATACCACAAAGGTAGCTGATGAAGATCAGATTGTTAGGGAACAAGTTGCTTGTAAAAACTAAAGAGCAGTAGTTGATCTGATAACTGGAGGATTCTTAATAGCTCAACACAAATAAACCACTTGTAAATGCCCCTGGGCTGGCCTGCCTCGCCATCCTTTTCACATGGCAGTAATATATGGCCAGTAATTACCATAATGAGCTACCAGAAGGCATCTATTTGTTAGCCCTGGAAAAGCTTGCATCTGGCTTTTAGGTGTGAAGCAAGGAGAGACTGAATGACAAGGAACATTTGAATATACATTTCCTCTGGGCAGCTACTTATTTGAACAGCTGCTCAGGAGGCACCCAGTAACATTAAGAGTCGGTCCAATTCCGAAGGCTGTGTGCATCTTGATTTCTATTTTTTTTCTTTGAAGTACAAGACCAGCCTATTTTCTCCCCGGGGTAATAATTTCTCCAAATTAAAAGTGGTTACCCGACTTAAAACCTGTGACAAGTCTATTGTATTGACCTCTACAGCTGGGAGAGGGTGGAGGTTGCCAGGGAAATGGGCTCTAACACACTCAGAAGTCACGTGCCAAATTGTTTGGTTTTAGATTAAATTTCATAGGAAAAATGATCCAGAGCTTGCTTGCTTTCTCTCTCTCCCTTTTTTTTGTCTTTGTCAAAACAAAGACTGTATAACAAAGGCAACATTTTGAGACATCTGCTGAAAATACAAAATATTTTCATCAAAATAACAAACTAGTGGTTTGTTGTGTCAGGTTGTACATTTAATAATTCGAATGATAAGCGTTCCCCAGATATTAGAGGCACATTTGCCACCTGAAGAAAATAAAGGCATCTAGCTATGTAAGAAATGAGTTTAAGAATAACATCAGAGGTGGCATTGCAATTGGAGAATTGGGAATGTATGGAGGGGAAAGTAATATAGAAATTGGCAGGAGGACAAAGTCTTCGAATCTCTAAATTCTGCAACTAGGAAACAAAACAAACTCAAGCTGTCCTTTGCCATTGAGCAGTCTGTCAAGGTCAGGGCCAGTTTGTTCAACATCTTATGTTTTCTTTAGGAAAATGCATTTGAAATGTTGAGCTACTCAGAGTATGTGTGAAATAATGCCTTTAAAACACTGAGGAACATAAAACAAAAGGTCACAGGTATTTCTTACTGACCCCAAGTTTGCCTGAGATAAACAGGTTTACATGGAACCTGGTAGAAGCATATCAGAGGTTTGTCTTGACATTCATGGATCACTGAGCAGCTCCAAATGCCTCTAAGAAGATTACCAAGTGGTTGTATTTCCTGAAGTTTCCTGATCTCTCCTTTTACCTAGGGGTCAAATTGTAGGCATTATCAAATATTATCAGGAAAAACAAGAAGATAGAACCTACAAAAAGAAAATATAGGTCAGTATTGTAGGTTTATCTGCTTGCAACTTTCTTCTGGACAGTTGTATTTTATTTTTTGGTGTAATAGACATTATTAATATTATATGTCAATTTATATATTATAAACACATATATATTAGCTACATGGTTAAAGAACCTACTAGTGTAAAAATAGTAAAATAAAATGTCTCCTCAGCCCCATGTCCAATCAAGCTGGTTCTCTCCTGTCCATCTATCATAAATAACCATTTAATTTTATGTATGTTCTTCCTGGGCTTCTTGAATATTCAAGTAAATTCACACATTATTCTTGGATATTAATGCAAAACTCAGCAGATTGGATACTGTTTTATATTACTTCTTTTTGGTATTTAATTCTCTTGGACTTATTTTTTAATCTGTTATTTCTCTTGAACTTATTTTTATTTTATTTTTCACTTTTTATAGTTGTATAATTTCTCATTGTTTGGTAAATTATTGAATCCAGACTGTGAATTTTAAAAATCCTGGTGACTCATAGAAATGTAAGAAATATGGTGCAACAAATTGCAAGTATTTTTATTTGTATTAAACTCTAAATTAAATTTGGATTTTGCCTAAAGTCTGAATTTCTATGAGTATGATAAATATAGTGAAACTCTGGAATCAGGAATTACTTGAAAGAATCACCTTATTCATGAGTTAGGATGAAATGCAAGGAAATTAGATCAGAGACTCAACTAAAAATATTTAAGATATGCATAATTTGCACTATGGTTTGTACTGGGTTGTCCATATTCTATGGAGTGTTGGTCATGCCCAGCTTACTTTCTTTAAATATTATATAAACATTCAGATTGACTTTGATTTCCCCCCCAAACATGAGAACAGCTGCCCTGTATGGCTTTGTCTTTCAGACCACAGAACTAGTGTTTCTCTAAGGCCTTCCTACCTCTCAGATCCTACTTTTACATTTAATTAAGGTAATCCTTCAATCTACATCCTCTTGCAGACCCCTTTCTCCTTTCTTTCTAAGCTGTTATCCATGTTCCACCTGAAGCAGGAGATCATATTGCAGTTTTGGTCCTAAGCTCATTAAAGAAGAATGCATCTGGCATTTCTCTAGGAAGAAAATAGGCTTTCAAGTCCTAATTGGAAAGATCTGAAGAGAGAAGAACTCTGGGGTCTTTTTGACCACAGGTCCCAGACCACTGAGTCTATATGTTCACTGTGTGGAAAACATAGGGCCTAACATCTTGGCTGCAGTTGTTATTGGCCTATGACATAAAATGAAATTTAAAAAATGCAACCACTGTTCTGGTATGGGCAAAATTGCGTTGGGAGGTGGAATCTCTTATTGAGTTAGTATGCTTTTCAAACTTTCATGGAGTTTGTAAATAAGAGGGAGATGTATAAGAGGAGGGAGGGAAGGAAGGGAGGGAGGGAAGGAAAGGATGGAGGGAGGGAAGGTGGGAGGAAGAGAAGGAAGGAAGGAATGAGGTAAGAAAAGAAGGAAAGAAGGAAGGGAAGGAGGAATGGAAGGAGGGAGGGAAGGAAGGAAAAGAAAGGGGGAGGAAAGAAAGGAAGGTAGGAAGGAAGGAGGGAAGGAAAGAGGGAAAGAAAGAAGGAAGGGAAGGAGGGAGAAAAGAGGGGAAGGAAGGAAGCTGAGGTAACTGCCTTTGCTTTGTTACCTGTGAGGGTGGAAGATTTAGGGTTTTACCAGAGCTAAAACATAAGCACTTTGTTTTCCTGGAGGCAAAAAGCTAATGAGTATTCCTTCCCCTCCTTTTCCTCTCCCCTTCTCTCCTCTGCCCACCCCTTCCCCTCTTTTCTCCCTCCTCTTTCCTCTTTCCCCCCCTCCTCTTCCTTCCTCCTCTCCCCTCTCTACACCTCCTCTTCCCTCCTCCCTTCCCCTCTCCACCTTCCGTCTCTCCTTCCCTCTCTCCTTCATCTCTCCCTCTCTCCTTTTTACTTTCTCCTTCTCCTTACCCCTTCCTCTTTTTCTTAACTAAAGAGATACAGGGCTGAAAGCCCTTTCAGCCTAACAATTGAAGAGACAGAACAGACAGTAATACAAAATAATAGTAAACTTGTTCTGTGCCAACACATTTACTGAAGAGTATACTGTCATCCCAACACTTCTTTCTATGTCTCTGCCTATCTACTGCATGCCTCATTCCCAAGTATATCTAATAAATATTACTTGATGTTATTGGTAGCCCATTGTCTCTTTCTGTGCTTGGTTTCATATAGGACATACTGTTATCTTTGTAATTACTGTTAAGGCTTGTAAGTATTCTCTTTCTAACAATGCATCTTTTTCCAAGTCCTTTCAAATTTTGGTACATATTTTGTCCTTAAAAGACTTTAAAAGTGAACAGAACTGGCAGATTCCCTTCCTGCCCTCCTGACCCACACCCATCCTGGGGTCAGCGCCCTGCCCTGTCTTTATATAGTTGCAAGAAAATAGGTGCCAGATTCTCTTCTCTCTCAGCCTAAACTCTGGCTCTGCATGTATTTATTTTCACCTGTTGAGAATGCCACTGAAGTGGTGAACCAAATATACAGATCCTTTATGAAATCATCAGAAAATGATTATTTTCCTTCAAGAAGTCTAAACTTATCTAAACATCTGCTATTCAAAAGTGATTACTTGGGAATTTCCAGGTCATGCCACAACAAGGGAATCTGTTGCTACTGGATTCATTTAGACAAAAACCAGTAACCAAACATTTAGGGATGAGTGAGTGTTTTAAAAATTAGTTCATGTCTAATGAACACAAAATATGAATGTTTACATACTTTTAGGTGCCGTTCCTGATTTTGTTTTTCCATTAACCTACATAATTGATTTTCCCACTAAAGCTTTAAGTAATAAATATACAGAAACCACAAGTACTGAAAGGATGACCTATCACATAGAACAGCTGAAAACACTGAATTTTATATATACATATGTATGCATGTATATACCTATGTGTGTATATGTATGTGTACATGTATATATCCTGAGATGAGATCCCCAAGCACCCAAGGACATATTTATGTATGAGTAATAGATTGAAGGAAAACTATAAGTTTGACAAAATGTATTTTTAAAAAGTAAGATAATGCTGAAAAGTGATTGAGAGAGCGAGGGACCAAATTCCCTAACCTAATTGTAGCAAACATTTGGCTTGGGGGAAGAAACACAAGCAATCATTAATTAAGTAGTTACTCCTTGCCAAGCATTTGGCATCTATTATCCCATGCAGTCCTTGAAGGTAGGCAACCACTCCCATCTCACAGACAAGGATCTACATACAGCTCAGTGAGGCTGAATAAATGTCCAGGGTACATTGCAGGGGAGGACTTCAAGGTTGTCCATCTGCTCCAGAGTCCACATGTCATATAGTTTTCAAATTTTATCATAAAATATTATTTCAAGCAATGCTGTGTTATTTTTTGTCCTGGGAGTGCTCTGGCTCCTGGTCTTAGTTTTCCAGCTTCCTCTCCCTAGAGGAGATAATAGCCAGGTGTCACCACAGGTCCATTGCCTTTCCCCTGGTTTCTCCTTCAGCCCTGTCTGCAGGTCAGAGTCCACAATGTTGTCATCTGGCTGCAGACAGTTTAGAGAGCTCACAAAGAAAGAATATGTATATGACTAGAATGATCTCTATCCCCCAGTCCCCATGGTTTGTGTACTTGCTTCCGAAATTCGGAGCAAATGCTTACAAGGTGTGGGTAGACCAGAAACACTGGAGTCAGGGAGATGTAGTTGCTGCACTGCCTTCTCTTGTCTTGTCTTGTCTTCTCTTCCCTTGTCCTCTCTTCTCCACTCCTCTCCTTTTCTCCCTTCTTCTTTCCTATTTTCTTCTCTCTTCTCTCCATTCCCTCTCTCTCTTTCCCACTTTCTCTCATTTCCTTCCTTTCTACTAGGGTTGTAACCCAAGGCTTTGCAGTGTCTAGGAAAGTGCTGTACCTCATGATCCATGTCCCTAGCCCTTTTTGAGTTTAGTTGATTTTCATGTTAGATTTCATTTTTGCCTGGGCTGTGTTTAAGACCAAGAGCTTCCTACCGCTATCTGTTATGTAGCTGGGATTACAGGTATTCACCCCATATTCAGAGTGTGTTGCACTGTTTTTTGGCCAGATGCCACCTACTTAATGAGTCTTTAGGGTATTTTAAAAAGGGGGGGCAGGAATAATTTCAGTCAAGTTTATAATCATTCTCCAGTTTGTGTCCTGGGTCTTATGAGCTCTAGAGGAAGATAAGACAGCCAGTCAGGACCCTGCCACCACCCCCCTTCCCCCCCAACCCCTGCCTCACACATTTCTACCTGCTCATTGAAAGAGAAATGCTCACCACAGTTTGGACATATTCCCTTCCTAGCTCCCCAAGAAAATACTATTCTTTCAATTTCATGCACATCAAATGGTGTTTAATTTTTTTCCCCTAGTGTCAGATCCCTTTGTTTTTTTCCCATTCGTTGTTTTTATTTTGTTTGCAACTCCTGTATTCCTTGGGAACTGATATCTTGAGAAATTGGTAAATGGTTTCTATAGCAACAGTCACCAAGTGAAATCTCTCCCTCCTGTGCTTCTCCCTCCAACCTCATCTCAATGTTGTTTTGTAAATCTTTCCAGGATTGCACATAAGTGTGTTTAGACAAAATCTCCCATAGACAAATTTTCAAAACTCATTTGCCATACTTACCTTCTCCAGTTGAATGGGCATTTCAGATTAGAGGGTAATTTTTTAATTATAGGCAGATCTAAGGTCCACCTGGGTGCCATCAGTGACTGAAGGTCACTAATGACATGAAATTGCAAGGTTATAGCACTTACAAATAAACTGATCCTATATTTAAATTTTGTTTAAAATATCATAAGATAGCGGGAATTTAAAAAATAAGAGTTGAGTAAATATCTAAAGAAATGAATACACGCATAAGAAAAATTATTGTCTAGGCTGGCCATTGCCAGAGGTGGGCAGCTTACAAGGACCAATTAAAAAAATCATTAAAATAATTCACCCTGTAGCCATACAAGAGAAGTGTAAGACTTTTTGCATCAGTTCAGACTTGGCTCCCACATGTCTCTGGTTTATAAGGAATGGAGTCATTAAAGCAGAATATGAGAGACATTATGTTTGTTCTCAGTTGATCAGTGTCCATGAGATTACATCTCCTAACATCCCTAAAGTTCTATAATGCTATAAAAAAACTTTATAGCATTAATGCATTTTAGCATAAATACATTTTAGCATTCATGCATTTAGAAGTCCTGCTTATTTTTAACATCTTGATATAAAGAGTTCTATGAATTATGAGTTTTAGCTTTATATCAGCAGTTAAGTTTAATTCCATAAATACCAGAGGCCATCTCATGTGGTTATTATGACAATAATCTTCATTACCAGACTAGCTAAAATAAAATCCCAATTTTGACAGTCGTGAAACTTTGGGATACTTAACCTCCTTGTGTGAAATGAGTTAATAGTAGTACTTTTCATGAAATACAGAAGCAAGATTCATATGGACTAGGTTGTTTTGTTCCCTGCCCCCCAAGAAAAACAAATAGATACTAAGAAACTTATTGATGAAAAGCCACAGCAAAATCCTACAGAGCAACATCATACAGATTTGCAAATCATAGTTTGTTGACACAAAGCAGCTCCTTTTTCCCCACTGAGGATTAGAGAGCAATGCTTCAGATCTGGCCTGGGAATCACCTCCAGCCCCATCTGGGATGAATATTATACCAAGGCTCTCAAGATACCGACTAAGCTACATTTGGATTGGGACTGCTTCCAACTTGGTTAAAGTATTTAGTTCTGTCCAGAATCAGTTTCTAAACCTTTTCACCAGTTGAATCAGTTTACATCCATTTTTATGCAAAATAGTATAGATCTTTTTCTTTCTTGAAACTGATTTCCTCCCCCCATTTTGATTGCACTAAATAAAAATGTGCTCAAGTTAACTAAGTAAATTAGATTCATATAGGCATCCAGGGAAATTATGGATAGTAAATACCATTTAGATTATAGTTAGCTATTGTCTGGACATATTTATCTTATACATATTAGGTAGATCTAATTCAAGACAGCTACACCTACTATGGCAAAAGTTGCAGAAGCCCTTCTCACAGAGTAGGACTCCTAATTGTGTCACCTCAACTTTTGGTCCTCACCAATATAGGCCTTCAGCAATAGATATAACACAGGCTTCAATGGAGGAAAAGGGAAGATTGAAGAAATAAATTGTGACATGACATAAAAATGAGTGGTTTATTTTCTATGGATATTCATTTATTTTCTATAGTTACTTTTTTGAAATCCAAGCCCAGAGGTGCATAATTAAAATAACGCGTGACTTATTTCTTTCACTGCCTGGAAGTTGAAGTGTAACCCCTGGGCATAAAGTAGACTGCATTCAAAAACTCGTTCAGATTTTCTCCTGGCTCTAATTTGATAGCTAAGAACCATTATCTTATAGGCACATTTGTACCACTTTCCCATAATGTGTTATCATCTTACATTAGTCTACATGGAACTTTTTTTTGGTTGCCATTTTCCTCCCTACTCATATGGCCAAGTTATACTTTATACTTATTGCTTTGCTAGGTCACTGTTCAGAACTTTGTGGGCATTTTCATTCTAGCAGGAATGTTTATGGGTTACTTATAACAATGTTAAGTGAGATTGATCCAGCACTAATTCTATACATAAAAATCTTCTCTCACTTAAGCTCTCCTTTCCTCTGTCTAGCAGCATGTCTTCAGTAAGTACCCATAATGTCACAGAAACTCTTCTAGATGTCCAGAACACATCAGTGAATCAAACAGATAAAGATCCCAATTTTCCTAGAGGTTACATATTACTGGGAAAAGATAATCAACAACAACAAAAAATACATGTTTAACATACTGTGTGGCTGCAGATAGGCAGTTTCTGCTTTCACTTAGTTGATGACTTAAGGTAGTTCTTCAATGACAAAGTACTTCCTCCTTGATTAAATTCACCATATGTATCTCACAGGCAAGGGACTACTTCCTTCCATTTTATGTTTCATTTGAAAGAGCATAATGAATAAACAAAAAGGAAACAGAATATTCAGGCATACTCAGGAGAAAATATTTAGGGCAAATTGAATCCATTCCATCAAAATTTAGTTAGTATCTAAGAAAAACATAAAAAGAAATAACAGCCTAGACCTTAAGGACTTTTATAATCAAACTGAATAAAGTAGACAACCAAACAAGTAGTCGAATATATTCTGACTATACCATTCCTAGAAGCTAACAACTGGCTTTACTAGATTTTTAACAGCTGGTTACAAGGATATGTGTTGTTCCTTGCATCTCCTTCACCTATATTTTTGGTCATCCCTATCCTTTGGTTAGACTTCTCCTACAGCTTTCCTGGAAGAAATATGGTCTTGGACCTCTTTTCTGTGTAGAGTTCTGTCTAATTCTTAGGCTCTTGCCCTTTTTCTCCATTTAGCCAACATTTGAGCATTTACCTAGATTAAGTATTCTGCTGCCAGGTCCTGGTGATAGTAAAATGTTAAAGAAATTGTTTCTTCCCTTGAAGGGGTCAGCTAATTGAAAAAAATCTTCTCACAAAACCCACACATAGTATGATTCCATTTATGTAACACATTGTAATCTGTGGAATGGTTAAGTAGGCTACTGATTGTCCAGGGTTACACAAGGGAGGGAGATGGGGAATCACTATTTGTGCATACAAGGCTTCCTGAGATGATGGAACAGTTCTAAAATTGTATGATTCTGTAAAGTACACATAATTTTACCAATTAATACATTTGTAGGTATTGCTTCCTTTTGATGTGTTGATATTTTATTTCATAGGGGCTTATTGAACCAAGAAGGCTAGAGGAAAATCTTTTCCCTTACATCACCTAGAAAGGAAAAGACCAAGTAGGTAAATGAAGTGGCAAGTCACCCACAATGGTCATATCATGGAAAAGATGAAAAAGTGACATGAGAGATAGAGACCAGAAGCTCTTCTTGGAATTAAGAGGAAAGAGAAGCAGCTGTCAGCTGTGGTGGGCAATGATAGAAAGGCCTACAGATGAATGTAGTGGGCCTGAAAATGAGTGGGTTTCAGATAAACATTGGGAAGAAATAAGAGGTCATGGAGATGAGTTCAATGAGTGCCATGGGTTTTTCTTTGTTTATTTTGTTTTTAAAATTTTTACTTGTTTATTCTCACAAGAGCTGTCAGGTCAGTCTAACCTACAAAGCTGTCTAGGAATCCCTGGTATAATGCTTTTCATTCCATGATGCTTGTGAATAACTTAACAAATGAAGATATTTCCAACCCAGAACCAACTGCTCCACTCTAGTTTAGTATAAATTACTACCTTTTATACCTTACTAGATTCTGAAGTCGGTCAAGCCTTTTACCTAAAGGCCAGTTCATGACTCATAGGTAATACTAGAATATTTTCAAACATTTCTTTGCTGACAGGAGAGCAATTTTATTCTTCTACTTCCTCCTACCCCCTCAAAATTGTAGTGTAATTTCTATCGTCTATCTATAGTTTTCTATGCATAATGAATGCATAGAATGCATGTACTTGCTATATCCAAAGCCAGGTTTTTCAGCCTTCTTTACTTCAGTAGAGAAGTCCTGGGAAGCTCCTGGTTTCAGTAAATGAGTCTAGCTTGTGTCTGTCTCACCTTGGTTTAGGAAGCCTTAGGTTTTCTACAGTCTCATATTTGAGCATTCTGACTTTTATCTTCTGTAGTTAGGGCACAATGCACGTGTTTAAGTCTGACAGCTCTAGGTATCTGCTTCATTACTAGTCCATATATTCATCTTTATTTGTACACAAATACAAATATTTTACACACACACACACACACACACACACACACACACACACACACACACACACACTTGTTCAGGATTCTGACCTCTAGCTGGGGTTGTCAAACTGTGGCCTATGAACCAAATATGGTCTTGGACTGTTTTTATAAACAAAATTGTACTAGAACACAGCCACATCCATTCTTTTGTGTATCACATAGCCTCATTTCATGCAATCAAGGGAAGAATTAATAGCTATTAGCTACCTTAAAAACTGGGATGAGGGGCTGGGAATATGGCCTAGCGGCAAGAGTGCGTGTGTCCTATACATGAAGCCCTGGGTTCGATTCCTCAGCACCACATATACAGAAGTAGCACTGTGGCTCAAGTGGCAGAGTGCTAGCCTGAGCAAAAAGAAGCCAGGGACAGTGCTCAGGCCCTGAGTTTAAGGCCCAGGACTGGCCAAAACAAAAACAAAAAAATAAATAAAACAAAACAAAAACTGCAATGAATCTTAGTTTCTTTGACACTCGTAAAAAAAATAACAGGATTTAATCAAATGATTGCCCAGGGCATTTGATTGCAAATATGAGTTCACAATACTTTTTCTTCATCATCTTTGGGTTGCATTTTTTGCTTTTCTCTTTTCCCATTGTTTTGGTCATATCTATTTTATTTATTTATTTATTTATTTATTTATTTATTTATTTATTTATTTATTTATTTATTATTATTTTTTGGCCAGTCCTGGGGCTTGGACTCAGGGCCTGAGCACTGTCCCTGGCTTCTTTGTGCTCAAGGCTAGCACTCTGCCACTTGAGCCACAGCGCCACTTCTGGCCATTTTCTGTATATGTGGTGCTGGGGAATTGAACCCAGGGCCTCATGTATACGAGGCAAGCACTCTTGCCAATAGGCCATATCCCCAGCCTCAAGGTCATATCTATTTTATAAGAGACCATCATCTCTTATGCTCACTCTCTGTCATATTTCATTCAGTTATATATTTATTTATCAATTTAGAGATTTGTTTAATTTTCATTTTGTGTTTTTCTTTACCAGTTTAGCTATGTTGATAGTTTTGGACTTTTCTACAGTTAGAGGCAGTGGGTTTGGAGGCGACACTGCAGGTCATTCTACAAGTCATTGTCACCCATGAAAGTCCTCTGATGTCTGCTCCAAATTTGATCCATCTTCCAGGAATACACTAGGCATGACTGATGTTGCATGCCTATTCATTGCTACTTCTTCTGGTCTTACTAAGAATGCCTTGCCACACATAAGAAAACCTGGGATGTGAGGTAAATTTGGATGGTTTGTATTATGGTTTGAATGTGCCCCTCAATATTCATGCTAGAAACTAATTCCCAGTGGAGCAGTGTTGAGAGGTGGGATAGTTAAGAGGTGATGAGTTAGTGGATGCAGTGGATTAACTACTTCATGGAATTGGGCTAGTCATTATGGGAGCTGGCTACTTATTAAAAGATGAGTTTTTCTTTCCTCCCTCCTCTTCCCTTTCCCTAACCTCCCTTCTTTCTTCCTCTCCTCCTCCTCTCCTCTTCCTTTCTCTCTCTGTCTCTCTCTCCCTCTCTCTCATTCTTTCTCATTCTCTCTTGCTCTTGCTCTCTGTGTTTTTTGTACTGCTCTAGAATGACACAGCAAGAAGGTCTTCACTAGACATAGCCTCTAGATCCCATACTTCCCATCTTCCAAACTATGAACCAAATAAATGTCTACTCATTACAAATTACTCAGATATTCTCTAATAGCCAAAAAACAAACAAGCAAAAACAAAAAATAGAGAAAGAGCAATCCTGGAAAACTTTGACTTGTTGCTTTCTCTTCTTCAGTAACAACAACAACACGCACAAGGCTCATGCAGTAAATAAGTAATAAGGAAGGGTAAGTAAGCAGTGCCAATCAGACATTCTTGGAAAGAAAAATAAAACCTACTCTTTGCAGCATCCACATGCTTGATTAAAGTTGAACTTTGAAGTTTTAGTAGGCTGACAGAAAGTCTTCTTGTTTTGGATAATTGAATACCTTTGTTCAAAAAAATCCTTTCTCATTCTAGAAGATCAGCTTAAAAGCCATAAAAAAGATTATAGGGCAGCCTGAGGGGAGATAGCTTTGGAGGCAAAATGTTAGTAAGGCTGAACTTTTCTCATGAGTGAGGACAGGATTTATTTTGTCAAATATTCTTACATCATGGATTTTGTGATGCCATTCTCTTCTCTTCTTTCCAAATGTTTCCAAGATACAGAAAATAATGACTTACAGAACCACAATGACTTCAAGTACAGGTATTGATCAAACACTATTGTACATATATATGAAATGAAAAGCACTGGAAATTATGTTAGCGAATTCATTTCGGGTATAAGAACCTCTAATTGAGGAATATAATGAACTCAGATTTTCTCCCTTTTAAGTTATGTTCTCCATGTATTCCTAAATTTGGTTTTATATTCCTGCAGGTATTCCGTGGTTGATTTCTGATTTGTTCTTTCATATGCCTCAAGTAGAGATCCGGATAAACTCTGAAATTTTGCACAGCTCCAACATTTAATATAGCTTTTCATGGTGACCCCCAGCCGCACCCCAAGTAAACAGAAGACGATGAACAGAATGTGAGGGATTAATTGTCTCACCTGTGACCCACGTATCTATACACATAGCCAGCAAGTGGTGAGGTCAGCCTCCTCACTGATGATTTTGCTGTGGTGTCTTTGCCATAGCTCAGAAACCCAGACAATCTGCTACCTTCATTGTGCCTGTTGATGTTTCCTTATCTTTATGAGGAAGGGAAATATTTAATTCTTCTGGGAAAAGGCTTTGGATTAAACTCTCAGAAGGAAACCAGTCTTACCTAATAAACTCACCAGAACATAAAAGGACATGGAAGAAAACAGTAAAACTAATGTGCTAATCACTTCAATAACTGCCCAAGGCAGACTTTAAATCACATAAAAGACAGGAAAGAATACCTATTTCAGAACTTTGAAACACACTGATGATAAAAACACTTCCTTGAATGTGTCACTGGGGGAAATACAGTTGTCAAGGTGGTCAAGGGACATCAGTGGCAGTTTTTAGACAAGGAGAATGATTTTCCTTTCAATTCTCTTCCATAGTTATGGGACTGAGAAACCTTTGCCTTCTTTCCCACTAGCTGCATGATCTGTCTGACTCTTCAGTGTCAAATTCTTCCCTCTAGTTTTCCAGTTGTGTTTCTAATCCTGGGAAGAATTATAATAGGTAAGTTTTTTTCTTCATTAAACATCTATTAGACTCAAATTGTTTCAGATAATCTGATGAATGGGAAAGCTTTATATATCATTCAATTAGTTCATAATACAGTATCACCTACATAATGGCTTTGTCTGCAGAGGTGATATTTTCAAAGGAAAGAATTATATTTTTTTAATGTAAGGGTGACATATAGAGGGGTTACAATTACATATGTAAGGTAATGAGTACATTTCTTTTCAATCAGGGTTACCTCCTCCCTGTTTTCTTCAGCTTTCCCTCTCCCCCAACTCTCCTTTTCCCAGAGTTATAAAATTAATGTCCAACATCGTGTTTAATGAATATCACTGGCACATTGGTTCACTCTTTGTCCTTTGTCCCACTGTTTCTGTGATTCCTCTACCCTTACCCAAATCTGATAAACTTATATACAAGACAAAGGGTACAGAAATCAGAGACAGTGACCACAGGGAATAAACCAGAGGAAAAATAATGAAAGAAAAAAAGAAATAACTGAAAACCGTACTCCTAAAACAACAACAACCACCTCTTGTCTCCATATTATGGAGTTCATTTCAATTAGCATCATTTTATATGATCATATGTGCATAGCTATTGAGCTATTGTGATCCTCAGCTAGAACTATCCTAGGTGTATAGTAATTATTACAAATGAGGGAATCCATGGAGCCTATGTTTCTTTGGGTGTGCTTTACTTCACTTAATATGACTTTTTCCAAGTTTTTCCATTTCCTTATGAATGGGTGATGTCGTTCTTTCTGATGGACACATAGAATTCCATTGTATATATATATACCACATTTTTTTGATCCTACTGAGTAGCATGTGGGTTGATTCCCTATTTTAGCTGTGGTAAATAATGCTACAGTTATATTTAAATGTAGGAATGTCAAAAGGTAGAATTTCAGCCTCAGATTTGCCTGGAATACAAGACCTTTGGAGTCATTGCCAGTCATGACATACATGTAAGATGATCAGTTTAATGTGTCACCATGACTTGGTTACAGAGTGCCCAGATATTTGGCTAGGCATGATTTCTGGATATATCTCTAAGAGTGTTTATAGTTAAAATTAACATTTGAATTGGTAGACTGGGTAAAGCAGATATCCTTTCCCAGTGTTGGTAGGCATCATATTTTCAAACGAGGGTTCTCAACATAACAATCAGGCAGAGGAGGGGAAAATTAATCTCTTTTCTCTCACACTAATTTAGCTAGATTATTGGTCTTCCTTGAACTGAGATTTGTACCATTGGCTCCCCTGGTTCTCAGGCCTTCAAACTCAGACTGAACCACATTCCCAGATTTCTTAGGCTTCTACTGTGGTCAGTTGATCATGGATTTTCTCAGCCTCCATGGTGTATAAACCAATCTTTTTATATTGAAAAGGTGGTGGGATTACAGTTATATAAGTAAGATGATGAGTACATTTGTTTTTAAATACTGTTACCCAATTCCTCATTTTCTCCCACTTACCTGTTCCTACTCCCCTCCCCTCCTAGTTATACAGTTCATATCTAACAGTGACAAGTGAGTATCAATGTTGCATTAGATCATCCTTTGCCCTACTGTTTCCGTGATTCCTTTTCCCTCCCAAAGACTGAATAATCTTATATACAAGGCACCAGGTACAGCAAACTAAGAGAAATGAAAAAGATTCCCTGTTAAGAATATCTTGGACATATTCTAGTTCTTACAAATGATGAATACCATGCAACCTACTTCTCTTTGGGTCTGTATTACTTCACTTAATATAATTTTTCCCATGTCTTTCCATTTCCTTATGAATGGAGCAATGTCATTCTTTCTGATAAGCCAGTTCCTTATAATAATGAATATCTTCTTCCTATTCTTCCTCTATATTTTCTTTCTCTGGATAACTCTGGCTTTCTTGCCAAAGGACCTTTGTTCTGTCCTCAACCAACTAGGCAATGAAACTAAACTATTTTTCAAAGAAAAGAGAAGCATAAACTCATGGAGGAAGACCCAGGGTAATTCCAGATAATGGACAAATATCTACCCCCTCTGTCACTACCTCCATCAATTCCTCCTTTCTTCAGTTATACTGCTACCAGCAAAATGGGATCCAAGAAGGCCTTGAGAAAACCTTCACCTAGCAGATTCATTACTCTGCAAAATCCCCTCATTCTCCCAATCAGATGATTCCATAATGTGAGTCATTTTCTAGGCTCTTTAATAAATCAGTGCCATGGTAACAGGGGGAAAGTGAGGAGAACATTTTTAAAAATAGACTTACAAGGAACAATAACTAAATAGGATGTATGCTCCTCTATTGGCTCTGATTTGAACAAACTGGTCCTTGAAAACCTCTTGAGAACAATAAGTAAAATTTGAATATTAACTGAGCCCATAAGCTAGTGCCTGATTTGCTGTCTAATCACTATATTGCCTATATGTAGAAGAATATCCTTACAAAAAGCTGTACCAGCACCTAGGACTGCTATGATAAATTACTCCACATTTAATAGCTTAAAACAGCAACAAGAAATCCATTCTTATCAGACTGCTAGAAAACAGATTCTGAAATCAAGGTATCAACAAGGCTGTGTTCCCTCCAAGGACTCCCAGGGAAGGAAGCTTCCTTGCTTTTACCAGTTTCTGCTAGCTCCCAGCATTCCTTGGCTTGTGTCTTCATAACTTCCATCTCTGACTCTCATCTTCATGTCTTCAAATGGGCCTTCCTCAGCAGTGTTTGTCAAATCTTCCTCTACTTTTCTCTGTTAAGGACATTTGTCCTTATGGGATATAGAGCCAATCAGATTTCCTCATCTCAAGATCCTTAAGTTAATTTTATCTATGAAGACCTTTTGTTTTTAAACAAAACCAAGTCAAAAGCCCATCTTTTAGCAAACAGTGATGTTCCCAGGTTCTGGGAAGGGGAGTTAGAACATGAACATCCCTTCTTTAGACCACCTTTCTATCCAGTGCAGAAACATAATGGAATGTGAAATACAAGAATACCACAATTTACTTTAAAAGGATATTGATAAATAAATCTACGTAGCTAGGTACACTATATAGGGATTTCTCGTGCTATTCTAAAATCTTTAGAAGAGTAAACCAAATTTAATGCACTCATTTCCCCAGGAAAACCTCATTTAGGGAGCTAGTTCAAAGTACATGGGGGCACCCTAAATTCCAGGGCCAGAATTCATGGGTAGACATATTGACTAGTTCTGGGATCTTAGGTCAGATACTTCAGTTTGATACCCATAAACAGGGATATGAACTTCAGATTGTTGAGAATGCAACAGTATTCCTTATCATATTAGGTATTCCAGGATCATTCCCTTTAATATTCCTTCAGTTGGTGAGAGTGGGTGGGTAGAAGTGAGGAACAGCAAGTGTGTAGACTATGAGTGGCGTGTGTGTGTGTGTGTGTGTGTGTGTGTGTGTGTGTGTACTGGGACTTGAATTCAGGCCCTGAGTGCTCTCCTTTAGCTTCTTTGCTCAAGGCTGGCACTCTACCACTTGAGCCACACTTTTACTTTTGGCTTTTTTTTCTAGTTAATTGGAGATAAGAGTTTCATGGACTTTCCTGTCCAGGGTGGTTTTGAACCACAGTCCTCAGATCTCAGGCTTCTGAGTAGCTAGGATTTCAGGTGTGAGCACCAGGACCAGGTGAGTATTAAACTACCTGAATTGAGAGTCAGAGGACAGACTTAGGGCAAAGAGTGAGGGAGTGACTGGCAGAGACTGGGGAGGCTCTGAAACAAGGGCAACCCCCTTGTAGACTTTTAGGCAATTCCCTGACAGCTCTTGTTCAGCACCCACTTCTTAGTCATAATGCTGAAAGAAGTAATGCAAATTCCAAACTACCTATCAAATCTAGAAAGCCTTTTTTCCATGCTAAGTGTCTTTGACTCAACCTAAATGGAAACGTATTTTTTAGGACTCTACACTAAAACACTTGCTGAAAAGCAACTTCCTCTGCTTTATGAGGAGGCTGCTGCTTTCCAGTGTTAGAGGAGGCTCCAATGTGATCCTGCCATCCCACACCCCAGGGTGTCAGCCCATTGCCAAGTAATTCACACTTCATTTCATTGTTAGATGATGAGTATGAAGGTTTCTGCCTCCTGAGCATCTCACTCCATATCATACTTTCCCTCAACCTCCTGCAGTTACCAAACATGTACAAGACTAGGAGCAAAAGAAATAAGTACCACAAACATTTAAAGAGAAAACTAGCAGGAGCAAAAGACATAAAATGACATCCCTTCAGAGACATGCAGTTCTCTGAGTAGCTCTGGTTGCGTTTTTTGAAATAAATCTTCAGGATGACTCCCTTGTGTTGTCACTTTGGACTCCCCACGCAATGAATTAAAATAACAAATGACAAAATAACAAATTTCAAAGTGTACAGACTAAACTACAAAGGTAAGAAAGTGTCAGAAAAAAAAACCCAACCCTTTAATGTGACAAAAATCATCTTGGGTAGACCCGAGACAACAAGCAAGCTTGCAGATGATAAGAGTACTGTTGAGCCACAAACCACAATGAACTGAAGGAATTTACTTTTTTTTTTTTTTTTTGCCAGTCTTGGGCCTTGGACTCAGGGCCTGAGCACTGTCCCTGGCTTCTTTTTGCTCAAGGCTAGCACTCTGCCACTTGAGCCACAGCGCCACTTCTGGCCATTTTCTTATATGTGGCACTGGGGAATCGAACCCAGGGCTTCATGTATACGAGGCAAGCACTCTTGCTACTAGGCCATATTCCCAGCCCCCTGAAGGAATTTAGAATACCAGTTCTCAAATTTGGCTATACAATGAACTTACTTGGGGCATCAGAATAAGGCTTATGTCACTGAGAATTGCCTACGCATGCATGCATGTGTGTTTGTGTGTATGTGCGCGCGCACACCCACCCACCTTGCCCTTTTGTATTAGCAAATCTAATCCCTTTTGGTAGATGATGATATGATGATGGGGATTGGAGTAGCATTAAGCATGAGCTCATTAAGTTAACACACAAGGATTTAAATTTCTCATTGATTTATTTATTTGCAGAGCTAAAAATAGAAAAATTTTTTACTCATAGTGAGTACAAACTTAGTGTTTAATGGCACAACAGACAAAGGCGATATTATAATTTTTCCTTGGGTTGCTTCCATATTGCAAAATAAAAATATGGCAGAAATGAGTGCATGACCCCGTGAAGCTATGAAGCAAGAAGGAAGGCTAGCCTGTTGCTTTAAACAACATGAGGTTCTGATCAGTATCCTTATCCCAAGTGGAGAAATTGTAAGACAAGCTGTGGATATGAGGTTTGGAGAGGAAACAATACAGCCTCTTGATGCAAATGTCTTTTGAATACATGTTGAAAAGATATCCTAGACTTAATTCTAAGGAATGGGTAGGAATTGGTTTAGGCAGAAAACCTATGTTAGCCACTGTATAATTATGATCACTAATAACTGAAAATGTAATAACCTACAATAATTGTGAAATAATAAGAAATATGGAAGCAGTTTTTACCTCTGATTCCTGCTATAAGAACTTCTATAAAACGTGAAGCTTCCAGAGAGATGACTGTTTTCATTGTTGTTGTTATCCTAATGAAATTTATGATTTGTAAAGGCCCCTTAGATGGTATCAGAATGTGCTGCTCCCCAGGGAAAGCAACTACATATTGAGAGGACTGGAATGCTCAGTTTCATCCCCTGACATGGGAAAAGGAATGAAGATGTAGATGGTTTAATTACCAAATGGTTTACTAAATTATGCCTACATAACAGAAACCTCCATGAAAACCTTAATGAGATTTGGAGAGCTTTCGGGTTGGTGAATGGGTTCATCTAGATGGAAAGTGGTATACCTGAGCTCTACTGGAACAGAAAATTTTATATTTGGAATCCTTCTGGACCTTGTTCCAGGTATTTTTTCTTGCCTGGCTTTTCTCTTGTCTACTTTATAATTCCTTCTAGTGAATGAGTAATAGTAAGGAAAACATTTCCTTGAGTTCCGTGAGCCTTTTACTGCCTAAGGAGAGAGTTGTGCAGCCTTTTAGTTGATAGCCAAGATAGATAACCTGGAAACTCCTTACTTTCACTGGAGTGAAGGAATAGGTAGTTTGGGGGACTGAACTTTCATCTGTGGAATCGGATACCATCTCTGTAACTAAATATCAGAGGTGAATGAAATTGTTGGACACCCAGTTGATATCTGCAAAGACTTGGAGAATTGAATGGTGTGGGGAATAAAAACAAAAACCCAGATTTATTCATTCTCAGAAAAATCAGTATGTTGGTGTTTTTTGAAATCAAATCTAATGAGTGTAAACCTTAAACTTTTATTATGTGGTTATTCAGTTTTAGACTGATGAAATATAATGGTGCCAGAAAAATACATATGAAATTTTGGAGAGTATTTTAAAAATAGTCTTCATATGTACCTACAAAATAGAACATGCCTTAGTTAAATAAGGTAAACACTTGTATAGAAATACTAAACTAAATGAGGACAGTGAAGACAGTAGAGAGGTTGACAAGGGCCTGACTGCATGAAAAATGCTGGCTTATTAACATATGACAATGTTCACATTATCTATATCGCCAATAAAATTACAGACATCCCAGATGTCCCACAATAGGGGGTACAGTTTATTTAATTAGGATATGTTGTACATTATGCAAAAAACATTAATAATCAACTTTTGAGTGAGAAGAGGATGTAAGAAGTATGGAAAATAAAACCATAATTGTTACTGTATAGGAAAGGGATTAGAAAAGCAAAATTTAGTTAACAAATGGGGAGAATATAATTGATTTTGTATCTCTTTACTGGAACTTTTCTGAGTTTATCACATACACACGCATTTTTTTTTTGAAGGTTTATAAGGAGGTTTATTAGCGGGGCCATATCTCCCACAGGAGAGGGAGCAATATGGCGTCTGTACCTTAATCCAGGTGGTAGTTTGTATAACTCTGGGGTTAGAGGGGAAGCAGGTAGGTATGAGTGGCATTTATTTTTTAATTTAGAGAGAGAGTGTGTGTTTAAAGCAAAGTTGCCTAAGTAAAGAGAAAAATGCAGTTGGTCAAATGTAAAGAATTAGAAAGCCCAAATAGGAGTTTATGTATTTCTTGGCTATGAGGTTCTTTGGAGCCCAGAAGAAAAAAGGAAATTATCACATCATATAAGAATGACAGACAAAAGGGATATTTGAAGAATGAAGTTAAGTTGCATGAATTCTTGACTTTAGTCTTTTCTGAAAGATTCTGAGAAAAGTCTTGATTACAAATTATCTTGCAAAGGGTGGGTTAGAGGAATATGGCTCAGTGGAACTGAATGTGGCTAAAAATATGAAAATGATGCCATGTAAGACTGTTCATAATCTACAAATAACGACGTGGCTAACTCAATCAAGTACAGGCTGTGTCGACTAAGTTTCTGTTCACTGCTGGCTATGGTCTCTATGACTGTGCTGGCACAAAAGTATGTGAATGAGTTTGCCATTCTCCTTGGAAGATCAGAGAAAATGAGAGAGAAAAATGCTGAATACAGCAAACAGAGACAGCCCCGGGGTATACTAGCAGTTAGAGTAAGAATTAGCCAGAGTGATAAGAAGGAAGAATTAATCATGGTGATAGAAAGTTGACAGAGGATGACAGCCACAGAAAGAAAGGGATGCTTGGTTCAAAGAAGGACAATTTGCCAGTGCCCCCTGGTTTACAGACAGCAAGCAGAACAAGCAAAGTGCAGAGCAGCTACTACAGATGGAGATACCTCTTCCATGTCATGCAGCATCACATCATCTGAAGGCTCAAACTGACAGCACACTAGCCAGCCTATTATGCTCTGCTAAGAACCCAAACTCCTGAAATTAAATGGAAAATAGTACCAAATATGTTGTTTATGGGCATAAGAATACATTTCCCTTGAGGAGACCTACGTAGAAAAGCAGACTTCCTGGCGATGAAAAGAGAGAATAATTTATATAGAAAAGATCCTAGATATATAAACAAGTTTAAAGCACCAAGACAACCTGTTTCTTCAGATTATAAATTAAACAAGATTGTGCAAATTAGGGACACACCTCCAGATATCCTGAGAGCTAAAATGAAAAGTGCATTCTATTTTTGACCATGAGAGCCACGTGTCAATCTGTGAAAGTGAAGAACACACTGAGATAGACAAAAAAGACATGTGAGTAATACCACTGACATTTAAAAATCTTTTTCTGTGCCTAACTACACCCCAGGTTCCTGATAGATGCAACATAGTCATAACCTCACCTCATCAGGCCGTTTCCTCTTTAGCACTTGTCTAAGGGGCTAGGGTGAGAGGCAGGGACAGTAGCTAACAATAGCCCTACACTCATTGTTTCTGAACTAAACATGAATAGGAGGTTGTCATCTCTTGCTTGTTTGCTTTACTACTTCTTTTATTTTCAAGTATTGGACCTTCCTCCTCAGAGAAGACACGCCTCCGTTGTGATGAGGAACCTCCCTCCATCTAGCAGTGAGTTAGAGGCAGTAATTCAGATCCACTTCATCTTTGTGACACTCAAAACCAGGTAGACTTTACCCTTCAACTTGAGCTATAGACAACCCAGTCATTTCCCAAACCCACTGCAAAGGCAGGCACTGTATAGAACAGAATGGAGGAATGCCTCTACCCAACCCAAGCTTTGAAGTTTCCATTTTTTGGCCTCTTGCACTGGCCACATTTCTTTAAACACAATCAAAGCTAACCCTCCCCTAATTGGACCTGGACAAGCTAAATGAGCTGGGGACACAGACCTGGAAGGAATTCAGGGCTGTTTGTGAACAGCTGATTGTGATTTCCTGCAGAGGCTGGAGATACACTCACAGACAATGTGGATATCCTGGGTTACACATATTGCATATATATTCTCTACTTAATTAATGAGCAGGCATTCCAGAAGAAAAAAAGAAAGGGAAGCTCTTGGGTTTTCTGCACCCCCACACTTCTAAATGTCCTGGAGAACTTGGGTTAGCCATCATGTCTTGTGGCTTTCTCCCACAGTTACCCTACAAGAGACAAATTCTTCCTTCCCATTCTGAAGATGTTGCTCATCATGATACAATCACCATATGCTTCCTTTGCCAAACCTTTTCATTTTCAGACTCTTACTTTGAAATGAATAACCAGTAGCTAAAGCTTTCTTTGACTTCTTCCAGATTTGTTGTGTTTCAGTTAGGACATTCACCTTGAAAACTTTTATAACTCTGCACATTCTTGTGTTTCACAGCTTTCTAGATAGTTAGCTCCCAATGCAATACTAATAGTCTGTCACATTCAATTTGAGTTCATTTGGTCTTGAATTTAACTGAGCTTCTAAAATATGGTGGGTTTTTAAAAAAAATACATTTGACTAAACAGAATATATTATAGAAAAATTAGAAAAATGTCTAACTGTAAGATAAAAACACCCATTTTCCCCTGCTTAGAGACAGGTTTATTATCCTTTTTGTAGTATTGCTTTCCTTTCTTTTGTTCCTAAAACTTCAAAACTTCAAACTTCAAACTTTTTTTCCAAGTAGAAAATCATACCAAGATCATTAATAACCACCATCCTTTCTCTGACTGATTTGGACAGTCATTTTTGACAAACTAAAATACCTTTTTGTATTGAGATTACTGAAATGAACTTTTAGTTAGGATAGAAAGGTTTTCGAAGTTTTCACCAAGATTACTATAAAGTACGAGCAATAAAGAAGTTACATTTGACAAGAAGGGACAGAATGGCCTTTGCACATCTCCTCATTAATTGTAAATATATCTAGCTAGAAGACTGCATGATGATTTTTTTTCTGTTCAAAGTCCAAGATCAGATTATAAACTTTCTCACCATCTTTTGTGGTAACTACCTCCTAGGATGTATCATTTTGTGGGTCACACCCCTGTATAGACTATTGTTTTGGGGGCACTGTTGCTTTAAATGTCATTCAAGGACAAAGGGTAGTTTGTACAATGCTCAGAGAGACTTCAAAAGCAACTTTGTGGAGGAAGTTTGGCTTCCCAAGTCCAGGTTCGCTCAAGTCCTTTGGGTTATAGCCTCTGTCTCATGAATGACAGTTTTGGCGTGCTGCTAATAAGAAGGTTTTAGATTATCATGGCTAAACTCGAGCAACCATAGGCAAGAGGCTATGTATCTCACAAGCTAACAAAAGAGCAAAACAGAGAATAGCAAGAAAACAGGATAGAAAGAAGAGGAGCACAGGAGTAAATAGTAGATGGCAAGTAGTTAAGATGGCAGCTCTAAACAAAAAAATGCTGACAGTAAAAATTCTAGGAAAGTGTTCCTAGATTCTGAAATATTTCCTATTAGGTTTGAATTTTTGGTTTTGATAGCTTTACATTTTTTTTTCTATCACCATAGGCAATGGGGAGAAAATTGGAAGATGCTACCTTAGGACGGCATTATAGGAGGACAGGTCCCCTTCTGCTTCTAGTTCTCAGGACAACTGATAGTGCCGTGAATGCAGTATCCTGAGATAAGGCACGATTGTACAGAGCATTCTGGGCTCTGTTCACATCACTTCTAAAATAGGGTATTGTGCAGTACTTTAACTGTCTCAGAGGTCTCAGGGATGTGATGGAGTAACTCTTTTTTTTTCTTCTTCTTCTTCTTTTTTTGCCAGTCATGGGGGCTTGAACTCTGGGCCTCAGCTCTGTCCCTGAGCTCTTTAGCTCAAGGCTAGGACTCTATCACTTGAGCCACAGTGCCACTTCTAGTTTTCTGGTGGTTAATTGGAGATAAGTGTCTCACGGACTTCCCTGCTTGGGCAGGCTTTGAGCCATGATCCTCAGATCTCAGCCTCCTGAGTAGCTAGGATTACAGGTGTGAGCCACTGGCTCCCAGCTGCAGTAACCCTTATATGGTATGTGTGAGTGTGTGTGTGTGTGTATGTGTGTGTGTATTTCTTGCTGTTTTGATCATAAAGTAGGTACATTTATAGTGTAGGGAATACAGTTATATTAAAAGGAAGAAATGTGTATTTTATGGTGTAAATACAAAGCAGCAGTATGTTTGATTCTCCAGCTCTGTCCTTAGCTTCTTTGTTTTCTTGCTCTATTAAGTTTGCTCATGGAATCACTGGTAAACTCCATATTACACACTCTATTTGTGAGACATTAAAGTATCATGGTGTAGATTGAGATTCTGAAATGAAACAACACAGTGTTGGAGATTTATTACACTCAGGCAGTTCTTTTGACCAAGTCCAGTCATAAACTTTAAATTCCCACACACGCATTACAAAGTTCAGTGGGTGTAGAGAAGCACTCAGCTAGTTATCATCTGCCCATTTTTCTTGTTCTTGATTGTGTAAAAAACAAAAACAAATGAAGCCCCAAAGCATGGGAAAAGTGCCTTGCTTCAGTGATATAGTGAAAATTTGAGTTTTGTTGAAAGATGTTATGTCTTTAAAGGAAGTTGAGTGGAATTATGGTGGAAAAGAATCAAACCTTTAGAATACAGTACTGAACTCTCTGCTCCCCCCTTCCCCTGTAGTGCTCTCATGGAAAACAAAAAACAAAAAACCACAATATACCTAGAGATACTAAGGGTCTACTATAGCATTATAATACTAACTAACTAACTAATATACTAACTAATAGTGTCTGTGAGCTTCATGGATTAATATACATCAAGTTCTTACAATAAGACCGGGAACACAGTAGGTGATCAATAAGTGTGCGTCATTACTGTTGTTGTTATGAGACAAGTACCTTCTATCTAGAAAAATATACATCTTATGAAAGTTTACTCATGTTTGGTTTCCTTTAGACATAGATTTTTAACTTGGATTGGATTTTTTCTAGTTGTTTTGCTTTTGGTTTTTAAGTCAAGGACTCCTTATAGAGCCTAGGCTGGCTTTGGACTTGTTGTCCTTCTGCTTCAGTTTCCTAAGTGATGAAATTTTAGATGTTCTCCACTATGCTTAGCCCAGATAGACACGATAGGCTACTTGAAATGATGCTTGAGACTAAAGATACTAAATTTTTCATCAATGAGATAAAACACTTTTCTTTTGGTTTGGTGCATTACAAAATAAGAAATAAGAGCTCTTACTATGGAGTCAATCAAATACAAAAACCTCTTACTTAGACCTCTTACATCCTCAACTTATATAATAAAAAATTAACCTTTCTAAATAAATAACCTTTCTAAATAATAAAAAAATAACCTTTCTAATACTGACATCACATATCACATTGGGATTGTATTCCTTTTGAATAAAATAACAAATCTTATGTTAATATAGCCAAAGACAACCTGGAATATGCAATGTGCAGGAACGGAATTGCAAATGTTTGATCAGGATGGCAGGAAGCACACAATCTGCCACTCTGCTCCAAAAATAGAAAACCTATTTAGCACTTTGTAAAACATGCTAAATGAAGTTTCCTCTCTCCTGCAGATAGATTTTACTTCATTTTGTGCCAGGGAAATTTTTGAAAATTGCATGAGGAGAGAGCAATTTTTGGCACTTTGGCTAGGAGTACAAAATGTTAGCAAATGGTGCTGAAAGGATCTTAAGTGTAATGTTGGAATAATATTCACCCAACACTGCTGCATCTTCATTTTTAACCTATTTACATATTCACAGGGAAAAATGCTTAGCAGTTATTTGTCTAAAGGGGCCTATTTGAGGGGAAAATGGCATTCACAATTTTTGAATGCATTAGTCAAGAAGGTTGCTGCGAATAACAAGTCATAAAGAAAAATATAATTTCAACTGTCCTAGGAGAAATGGAAGACTATAGGCAGAGGAATTTTTGGACACCAGATACAGAAAGAAAAGAAAGGAAAGGATTAAGGACTATATGTTGCAATTGTTCACAGATTAAATGGAAACTGAGAACGCTACCATCTACACTGTGTGAGATCGATAATTTCCAGAGTTCCAATCTGGCTTTCCTAATTGTGACCATTTGCTAAATACAGATGTTTTCCCACAATAGAATCTACATAAAAATAATATGCTTTCATTCATGTATCTTTAACAACTATCTTCCATATCTATGGTCCAGTAATAGAAGTGGTGGCACATATATATATATGTATATATATATATACATATATATATATATCATGCTCACAAAAATACTTACATTTGAGGTAGAGTGCACAGTATTCATGAAATGGTAAGCGGAAGTAGAGAAAGGAATCACTCACTTCTCCATATGAAGATGAAATATGGAATCTATCCTTGAGAAAAAAGTGGAGGAAGTAGGAATAAAACTTTTAAATTTTTATTTTGTTGTAAAGGTGATGTACAGAAAGGTTACAGTTAAATAAATAAGGTAATAAGTACATTTCTTGTCTAACATTGTTAATTTTTTTCTAGTCCTTTTTTTCCACCCATACCATTGCTAAACAAACTGCAATGCAAGATTAACAAAGCCGTAGTTCACTGGATCAGTACACATGGGCTGTCAGAGCTCTGTACATTGAGTTGCTTTATTCTTGCCCAGATCATTCACTGGATAGAGACCATCCTGGGAACAGTGTCACCTTCACCTCCAGCAAGGTGCTGGAGCAGCGGAGGTGACCCCTGCAGAAGATGAAGAAGGTTGAAGCTGAAGGCTCCTTGCTTGATGGTCCTTCTCACTGTTGAGTGACTGCACATCCTTGAAGGGGCTCTGGATGGTGCAGCATTATCTACAATTCACTCTTTTCTTTGAAGCTCTTTGAGAACTTCAAATGAAAGCATCCGTGAATGAAGGCAAGTGCAGCAGAGACATCCAACAATGCACTCATGAGGACTCAGCAATATGTAACTATATGTACAGAGATAGATTAGTATAGAGATAGATAATAAACTATGGTTTTCATGTTTTATCAATATACCCTGTGTATTGTCTATAGCCTTTTGCTCCCAAGAAATACTCATATTTACATTAGACAAAAATCATTTGATTTTTTGAAGTATAATAAAATATCTAAGTATCCCAAACCACTTAAGATGACTAACTTCAACTAACTCCAAGTAAGCCAACTTACTACCATGGAGAGAATAGCATACATTTCAAGTCACCCAGCTTGTAGATCAACTGGTACAGTGTGTTGAGCCAGAAAGCACTTTTTTTTTTTTTTTTTTGCCAGTCCTGGGCCTTGGACTCAGGGCCTGATCACTGTCCCTGGCTCCTGGCTTCTTTTTGCTCAAGGTTAGCACTCTGCCACTTGAGCCACAGCGCCACTTCTGGCCATTTTCTATATATGTGGTGCTGGGGAATCGAACCCAGGGCTTACACTTCTGGCCATTTTCTATATATGTGGTACTGGGGAATCGAACCCAGGGCTTACATGTATACAAGGCAAGCACTCTTGCCACTAGGCCATATTCCCAGCCCCAGTAAGCACATCTTAAGACAGCAGCAGGACTTCTGTGGATCACACCTCTGCCAATAGTGCATGGCTGCTCAGCCCCAATGTTCATTTGGTAAGAAGAACCCAATAAAACCAAAGTTGTACCAAGAATGTATTCTCTCACATAGAACTTCCTTTCAAATACCTAAGCACGCTATAAGGCATATGTTATTGTTTCTAATTTGAAATGCATAGATATCTAAATTTTAAAAAGCCAGTGCCCCCTAATGCATTGTGCTTCTCGGATCCACTGCTTCTATGAACTATGAATAATGCTTTCCCCAAAATAAAATCCTGTGGTCGAATAAATGCAGAATTCACTAAGATAAACAAAGTTAAGCATATTTTTTAAAAAGCATATACACAGGAAATCTCAGGACATATGCATGTTCATTTTTTTCCCTGGGAATCTATAAATAGCTCAAAGGCAGAGGTTTCCATAACTGACTTGACCACAAAACCTCTTTTTATTCCTGTGGGCATCTTACAAAACTGAGGATCCACAGAACAAACTATGGGAAATTCTGTCTTTCATGAGTCAAAACAACAGTCCGTTAAGCAGATGTTAAGAAAGTCCTCTATGGATGGGTGGCTTACACTACTGCTAAGTTGAAGATAGATTTTCGCCCTAGGAAGCATTGGGTTCAGCCCCTGACGCATGCTTTCCAGGCAGCAAGTAGCACCTCACAACCTAACAGTACTTCATTTGACTCATGTGTACCAAGTTAATGGCAACAGCCAGCCATTCAGGGGAGTCTTTTATGGCAGAAAATTCTAAGGGAGAAATGGATTTATAAGTAGCAGTAATATTGTTGTAGGTTTGTTCTGTCTTGGATGGGCTAGAATTTCAGTGAGAACAGCTAACTTTTAGATGAAAAAAGTAAATGGAAGGTTTTACACAGGGTTACACGTGCTCACAGCCACAGAGAAAATTCCCATGTAGAAAAACGACATTTATTTCTTACCTCTTTGCATCTCTTTTCTTTCGTATTTTGAATATTTTTATTATCTTTAAGTATTTGTACAAAGGACTTGCCAGTCAACAAAGTAGTTTATGAATATAGTATGTCACTTTTTCTCCACTGGTTTTGTATGGTATGTAAAATTGAGGTAATAAAATTGTCTGAAAAGTGAAAATATCTCTGTGTCTACATGTTCAACTTAAATACAAATGAATTATAAAGAACTGCAAGCTAATATGTGCCCAAGTCAAGTAAATCTCTTGTGTTTAAAGAATAGCTATTGCTTTATTGGTTTTACTTCATTTGTATTTACTCATCAGTTTTACTTATGCTCAGAGTTGCCTGCTTATTCAAGTCTCTTGCTCTTTTATTATTTTCCTATTGAGTTTTTATTAGTTAATTCTATACTAAGAATATAAACAATGTGTCTTCTCATAATGTAGTACACTACTTTAAGTACAGTCAGGATATTGAATATCTTTTCTTTTTTTTGGGGGGGTGGGGGCCAGTCCTGGGCTTGAACTCAGGGCCTGAGCACTGTCCCTGGCTTCTTTTTGCTCAAGGCTAGCACTCTGCCACTTGAGCCACAGCACCACTTCTGGCCATTTTCTGTATATGTGGTGCTGGGGAATTGAACTCAGGGCCTCATGTATACGAGACAAGCACTCTTGCCACTAGGCCATATCCCCAGCCCCTTGAATATCTTTTCTTCCTGTTAAAGAAAAATGAAAAGAAAGAGAAATACTATCAATATAAAAAGAATGAAAAAAATGAACTTGCATCAGATTATATGCTACATAAATATTCCAATTCATTACTTTAAATATAATTTTATTGTTATTTCTTTTTGGGGGCAATGTCACTCTTTCCCTCACTTGTCCCCAGCTCCCCCATCCTGTCCCTGCCCACAAGTAGTTCATTTTCCACATAGTCTATACTGAATACCATGACTGCATTTGTTCATTTTTCCTCCCTTCTTTGCTGTGCCCTCTTTGGCTGAAGACAAAGCAAAACAATAATCCAAAAGCAAAACAAGAGCATCACCAACAACAAGAACACCCATGTTTCCATTTCTTGGAATTATTTTTGATAAATAGTATTTTGAATGTCCAGATGTGTTATACCTTTGGGTTCCTCCCCTAAGGGCGTCTTCCTTTAGTCTGACTGTGGGTAAGAACTGTATAAGTGCCACGTCCACCTATATTTTGACCTAGCTTCCATGTATGAGAAAAACACATACCATTTGTCTTTCTGAACATGACTTACCTCATTTAACATGATTTCCCAGCAAGTGACATAATATTCTTTCTAATGGATGAGTTAAGTTCACACACACACACACACACACACACACACACTTACACATGTATTGTATACATTTGATTCACTTATATCTTGAAGGGCATCTGGGCTATTTTTATATTTGGCTATTGTGAATCGTGCAGTAGTGAATATAGATATGCAAGTGTCTTTACCATGTCCTGCCTAAGAGTGGTATGGCTGTGTCATAGGAAAGTTCTGTTTAGTTTTTTGAGGAACCTCCAAACTGCTTTCCAGAGTGGCTGAACTAGTTTACATTCCCAATCTGTTATTTTTATGGTTGCAAAACAATCAATTTTTAAACTTTGAGGGTATATCAGTTGTTTTGCATAATGCTATTTAAATTCCAAAATGAAATCTCAGCAACTTGAGGAAAACTTTGTTATTTTTTCTTCAGTTGTGTTTCCAAAGAAGAAAGTTTAGTTTCTTTCTTTCTTTGTTCTCAAACTGAGATGTGAAATGAAAAGCTAATAGTGTGAATTAAACTTAAACCGCACATACTCCTAGAGATAATTACTCAAGCACGCATTACAATTAGTCTGTGAACAGAACAAAAATGTTTGTCTTTCCTCTTTTTTGTTTCCATTCTTTTCTGTGGCTATAACAGCATTGCTAGTGTTGACATAAGAGTACAATTGGGTTGGGTTCTTCTGCAGTTACAAGATCATGGTTTTGGAGATTCCTCAATTCTAGTGAGGGAAAAAAAATGGCGAATGTGCCAGGCATAGAGCAAGATGCTTTTCAAGTATTACCTGCATTAATAGAATTGAATGGTGGCAGGCACTGTGATTATCTTCATTTTACTTTAACAAATGTCGGCACTGTGGGCTCACACAGTCATTTGACAAGATACACAGTAGCAAAGAGCAAGGCTATGTGTCCCATGTAGAAGCCATGCACTGGGAAAACATAGGGGTACACTATGTTTTAAGGTACACTGAAACATATAGCACAAAGGGCAATGATACCACATTCAGCTTTTTAACACGGGAAGTAGTCTTCATAGATAAAAAGGAGAGAACCTGGGTTTTCTAAGTTGAACTTAATTAGCAAATTATGCCTGTAAGTGTCAGGATCCACAAAGATGATGGCAAAGAAAATAGCATGTAAATAACATTTGACCAGGTTAGGAGTGACAGAAAGGTAGAAAAGGATGCTGCACTGGGGACAGAAATGACACCAGGGGTGTCAGGCTAAGTACCTGTTACCCACCAGATTCTGCATTAAACATTCCCTACCTCATCTATTCATCCAGTAACCTATTAAATCAATGCTATTCTTGCCACTACATTACAGATGTGCATGGAGACAAATTAGATAATCTTCCCAAGGTTAGCATGCTACAAAGCATTGGAGTAAGCCAGGAAAACAGATATCCTGGTCCTAACCATCAAACCACACAGTCTCCTCTTTATGTGAACAAGAACAGCAGAAAGAACAGTGAGAAATGACAGAGACATATTTATCTGTGTGAGAGAAATTGTATTTAATTTAATGGTATCTGTTACTCTGTGTAGTTAGATGCTGTATTACTTGCTCAAAATCAGAGAATACAATTGGGTAGGAGATGGCTAGAGTTGTGAATATTCATATCTAGCTAAGAAATGACCAGAGAAGAGTAGATAGCTTGCAGAGCAATCATGAGAGTGCTATTGGGAAGAAAACCCTATATTGGAACCCATGTGCTTAAGTATTCAATGTTATACAAACACTGGCAATTGAGCAAGAAGCACAAAACTTTACTAGGGAAAATTCATGGAGACAGGAGGCTCACCTCTCTCAATTTTTCTGTAGAACAGACCCATCCAGGTCAAATTTCTGATTCAAGAAAGAAGATATGACCTTTAGTGTCTGAAGCTTTTAGACTTCTTCAATAGAAAGTAGTCATCCTTTCCCTCATATAATCAGGGTCAGAATAAAAAAAAGTCAAACAGTATGAGACACTGGTAAAAATCTTTCCTTCCAGTCCAGGGTTTGTGACTGAGAGGTGACCAGCCTCTTCTTGATGTGATCAGGGAATAAGAACCACACCATGGCCCAGTGCTGGTGGCTCACACCTGTAATTTTAGCTATTCAGGAAGCTGCAGTGTGAGGATCATGGTTCAAAGCCAGCCCAGACAGGAAAGTCCATGAGACTCTTATCTCCAGTTAACCACAGAAAATCATAAGTGGAGCTGTGGCTAAAAGTGATATAATGCTGTCCTTGAGCAAAAGGGTACAAGGACAGCTCCCAGACCCTGAGTTCAAGCTCCAAGACTGACCACAACAAAGAGAACCATACATTGAAGTTACGTGTGTGGTATGTCATGCTATTCAGCATTCACCCTATCAGTGAGCAGATGTTAACCTCTTGGCTCAAGAGGGAGCCAGAATAATTGACTGCTGTAAAAAAACCAAAACTACAGCCTAATCTGTTCCATGAAACTTTTCAATTCTTTTTCAGGAAACCAGCCATCATAGGTTCAGTCTTCCACAAGTTTATTCTTACCACTCATTTCAGACAATAAGTTTGAAATGTTTCATCTCAGACTCTGGGTGAGTTAGAAAAGGAAAAGGGCATGAGAAGAATCTTGTTGACAGTAAGGAGAGAGAAGAATCTAATAGTCACAGTCTCCTGTTTTCATTGAGTCATGGTTGTCCAAAATCTGCATCCTGTTTCCAGTTACATGCATCAACTCTAACATCAGCTAATTTTATTTCTTTTTTTTTTTTTGGCCAGTCCTGGGCCTTGGACTCAGGGCCTGAGCACTGTCCCTGGCTTTTTCCCGCTCAAGGCTAGCACTCTGCCACTTGAGCCACAGCACCACTTCTGGCCGTTTTCTGTATATGTGGTGCTGGGGAATCGAACCTAGGGCCTCGTGTATCCGAGGCAGGCACTCTTGCCACTAGGCTATATCCCCAGCCCTAATTTTATTTCTTAAACAGCTTTATTGAAGTATAGCTGTACATCTCAACTATAAGTACTCAAACTTTACAATCTGAAAATTTTCATTTTATTTTGTAGTACTGGAGATTGAATCCAGGGCCTCCTGAATGCTAAGCAATTGCTCTATACTTGAGATATTATGCTGCCAGCTCTGAGAAGTTTTGATGTATGTCCAAACCTGTGAATCAAAACCACTACAAAAATAATAAACAAATCTGTCACCCCTCCAAATGTGTCCTCTTGCCCTTTTATAATCCAGCCCAGTTTTCATCTCAGAAAAGGCTGGGTGACTCACTGTGTTCCTTTAGTTTCATGATGAGTTTCCAGTACCTTTGGGGGATTACTCAATTTTCATTTTGTTATCTCCATGCTAAGCAAGACTATCGTAACACAAAGGAGTAAATGTACAGCTGTAATTAGAATAAAGTGGAAAACTGAACTACATATATATTAAGAAGCTAGTAATCTTGTCAGAAACTTTGAGCCATATTCCTTACAGCAGACTGTATAACAGCCTCTAATAGAATCATACAAGAAGGGAATTTATCGTGTATGGAATTTCTGGCACACTATCCTTTTCTCCTCCTGAGCAAGAGAAATGTAAAGACTCTCTAGACCCAAATTCTGAGCTCCAGACCAGATTCTGTTCTTGCTGTTGATGCCAGGATATTATATACATACAAATGCTGTCTCATCTCCTGGTCTCAGTCCTTGGCCTTCACTTGCCCAATTACACTAGTTATTATTCTCAGAGACATTGTTCTCATTCCTGCTATGTGGTTCATTGCCCCTATTTGATCATCACTGTCTTTGCTGAGCTCCCTTTTGAAGCCTCAGATAAGCAGAGCACATCTATCACCCTCTGCCTGTCTCCCATCACACCTGGTTTGACCATCCAAATCAATCCTAGCATGACACTTTTGCCCCCATGTGAAACTGATCCTCCTTTGCTCTTTTAAAAAATTTTTTTAATTGTCAAACTGATGTACAGACAGGTTACAGTTTCATACATTAGGCCTTAGATACATTTCTTGTTCTGTTTGTTACCTCCTCCCTCATTCCCAACTCCCCCCTTCCCCTATACCTCTCCCCCCATGAATTGTTCAGTTGATTTACACAAAACAGTTTTGCAAGTATTGCTTTTGTAATCTTTTGTGTTTTTTACCCTGTGTCTCTCGATTTTGCTATTCCCTTTCAGTTTCCTAGTTCTAATACCAGTATACACGGTTTCCAATGTACTCAGATAAGATACAAAGATAGTGCAGGTACAACCACAGGAAGCGAATACAAGAGGATCATCAACAATAGAAGCTACGGTTTCACATGGCATGTTGAAAGTAATTACAACAGTGATATATCAGTCGTTTCCGTAACATGGAGTTCATTTCACTTAGCATCATCTTTGGTGTTCATAAGGGTATAGCTATTGGGCTCTTGTGATCCTCTGCTGTGACTAGCCTAAACCTGTGCTAATTATTCCCTATAAGGGAGACCATAGAGTCCCTGTTTCTTTGGGTCTGGCTCACTTCACTTAGTATAATTTTTTCCAAGTTATTCCATTTCCTTACGAATGGGGCAATGTCATTCTTTCTGATAGAGGCATAAAATTCCATTGTACCACATTTTCCTGATCCATTTGTCTACTGAGGGGCATCTGGGTTACATTCCTCCCAAACAAAACCGCAAAGAACCAATAGCACCCTCAAGAAGTGGGCTGAAGACTTAAGAAGAGACTTCTCTGATGAGGAAATGAGAATGGCCAATAGACATATGAGAAAGTGCTCTACATCACTGGCCATAAAAGAAATGCAAATCAAAACAACATTGAGATTCCATCTCACCCCAGTAAGAATGTCCTATATCAAGAAAACTAACAATAACAAATGTTGGAGGGAGATTCCTCAGAAGGCTAACCATAGAGCTACCCTATGACCCAGCAGCCCCACTTTTGGGCATCTACCCAAAAGACCCCAAACAAGAACACACTAAAGCCACTAGCACAACAATGTCCTCCTTTGCTCTTATTAATTTTGTTTTTAATCTATTTCTATGATAATTATACTTTGGTTTTCTTTAGATCTCAGAATCAGTTTAGGGACTAATTAAACAAAAGTTGGATTTTTCTATCTAACTACAGAAGCTGTGTTTATACATCAAAGTTATTTTTATTTACTTATTTAATGATACAAGATGAAGTGGTAAGTGAATCTGGATCTCATAATGTCTGTAAATGAAAATGGGGGGAAAAGAATGACATAGTTTAGCACTTCCCATATGTCTTCTCAACTGGGATGGAACTAGCACTGTTGTAGAGTGCCCGTGCTAAATGTGCATACATAATATAAAATATATTTTAAATTCACATATAAGTTGAGTTTATTTGTATGTTGAGCCAACTCATAAGTTGGGCCATAGCTATGACTATAAAAAATATGCAGACTATCGTATAAAATTCTGATTATATACCCTAAAGAAATATTGTCTTTAAGTTCTTGAAAATGTAAAACATCTGTTATCCATATCCACACAGACAAGAAATTGAAATGGCAGCAAGAAATTTTAAGTTGGACACATTGAAGAACTTTGGAACAGTGGGAAGGAATAAGCAGGCAAAGTCTGTACCCAAGTACTTTGTGGACTGAAGGCCATATCTCAGATATGGGGATGATTCTAAATTGTGGGTGATTTACACTTCTAGGATGTGTACTTCACAGACATGTATGATTAGAAATAAGGTGCTTATAAAAATGAGTGAATAATGTAAAATTTTAGACAGCTTTCCCTTAACCCTTGGCATCTATCTCCAGAGTTGATGTTATTCTCTCAGATTTGGGGATAGGTTATTTCTACCCTAAGTAGAAGAGGGATTAAAATGAAGGAAGGAATGGCTACCCCCTGGGACTGCAAAGGTTTGTTTTTTTACCAGAATGGAGGCTCCCAGTTTTACCTCTCACTGGTGAAATTCAGCAGAAGGAATTGCACATTCCTTAGAACCACCTCTAGCGGTTTTTCTCAGTTGGATGAAAAACCTCAAAGGTAGGATTTAATTAGGAATTCAACATTGGCTTCGAAAAAGAAATCACAACATCTAGGTATTTCACAGAGGAGAGAAGGTTGAGCCACTCACAAAAGAGTCTCCTGTTACCAATTCTTTGCTGGCATGGAGTGTGTCTCACTAATTGGGATGATGACCAAGACTATGCCAATGGCCGGCCCTTTGCCCTGGGTGGCTGCTTCCATTAGGAATGGCGATATGCCCTTTTTGTGCACTCTGAAAGGTGCACAGTGGGGAGGCCTGAGGAGCTACAGGGGCCTTTGTGGAGAGGGCAGGTCTGAGCAGGACTGAGCAACCACCTGCTGATAGGGCCTTTCTTCCTTATGAACAGATCCAGGGGATTCCATTAGTGAAAGTGCTGCTTCAAGCATGCTGTGGCCACCTTTAATGATTTCCAGGGAAGGAAATGAGTCTCCCAAATCAATTATGACACTCAATTAGGTTATTTAGGCAGATGCATCCATCCCAAATAAAATCTGAGGATGGAATATGTAATTTAATGGCCAGCAACTCTCCTAGCTTCAGGGCCCTGGGACTTCCATATTAGTAATTTACTAATACTCTTACAGTACCATGAAGTGCAGTTCCTAGTAGCATCCAGTTAAGTGAGCACCCAGTTAAGATGGGCTGCATAGAAATCCCAATTCTACTCTCTGGAGTTGGAAAGCACTCAGTTGGGAGATCAGGAATGCTATGTGTGCATAGTTCATATAAGAAAGTATTGCACATCTCTAACCTACATTTAAAATTTTTTACTGATTTAAATTTTTAAGTACACAGGTGTTTTTAATGGTAAAGGGGGGAAAAAAAAGACCAGTTTTGCCAGGTGTGAATGTACTCATCTGTAATCCCAGCACCCAGGAAGAGGGAGAAAGGGAATTATGAATTTGAACTCAGCCTGGGATATATAGTGAGACTCCCTCAATACCTCCATCCAGAGACCAGTTGTTTTGCTTATCTTTGTCTCATGAAGAATGACAGTAGAACCCAGGCTCTGGCAGCTCACATCCGTAACACTAGCCACTTAGGAAGATGAGACCTGGAGGACAGCAATTTGCCAAAGCCATCTCCCACAAAAAAGTCCATGAAATTCCATCTCCAATCAACCACAAAAAAAATAGTGGCTGGAAATGTGGCCTGGTGGTAGAGTGCTTCCCTAGCATGCATGAAGCCCTAGGTTCCATTCCTCAGTACCACATAGACAGAAAAAGCCAGAAGTGGTGCTATGGCTCAATTGGTAGAGTGTTCAGTTGGTAGAGCATGGAGAGGATCAGGGACAGTGCCCAGGCCCTGAGTTCAAGCTCCAGGACTGGCCAAAGAATAAATAAATAAGTAATAAAAATTAAAAAAAATTGAAAGAAAAAGAATACAGAGAGGAGATGCAAAACTAAATCCATGCATAGGAGCCACATTATTCCTAAGAAACAACACCTGTCACTGGTTGCAGTATTAATACGTACTTTACTATTACAGGCATGGTGTCTGTGACAAGTGCTATAGAAGAGACATGCAGACACACCTGTGATCAACAGGTCTTCTCCTCATGCATGGCATGAAGATTTCCCTTTGATCCTGTAGCTTTGGGGCTCCCTCCCTGTGCCTCTGGTCCTAACACAACATCTCCACAACATTCAAGGTTGCTACAAATGCATGGGCTAATTGTGTTCAGCAGAAAGAAGTCCAGTTAAGGGCACTTAGGGGACTAAAACCCAATGCTTTCCCCTACTCATCAAGCCATAACCTTCACTTACTAAATTAAAGGCTTCATGTCTAAGTAAAGGTAATAGGTTTTCTTTTTCTAATTTGTACAAAGGCACCACAGGATCCATCTGAGATCCTATAACTGTATACCTGCATCATTGTGAATGTTTCTAAACTACTAGCAGCACAGCAAATTCACTGAAAGTCTTTGTAGATGTTCCTACTTGCAGAGGTATACTGCTTCAACCTCACAGTATGGAGAAAGCCCACTTCCTAATTAAAGTCTAGAATTATCCAGAAATGAGGAAACCTGAACTCACAGATATGGGAAGCATAGAATGCACCAAATAGCATAAAAAATGGCATACCTGGTTATATTTGGTGAAACAGTAGAACACCAAAATCAAAGGGAAATTTTTTTGAAAGCCACTACAGGAAAGGAAACAATCTATAAATCCCACAGCAATAAGGGAAGCAAGAAGACAATGAAATCATATGTTTAAAGTGCTGACAGAAAGAAAATCACCAACTTATACCTGCAGTACAATTGTTCTTGAGAACAAAGAGCAACAGTCAGACACTTCTAGCAAACAAAGCTTGAGATTAAAACTGAAAGATTTTTTACTAAACAAAAAACTTCCAAAGAGTGATTTCAAGAAAATAGAAAATGATCCCAGAAAGAACTCTGGAGAACACAAGAACAAAAATGATCAAAGAAATGTTCAGGCATGAGGTAAACCTAAATTTCATTTTTTGCATAAAGTAGCAACCATTTTGAGTTTAGTGACTTAAAAGAAAGAAACATTCATCATAGTTAAGAATTAAGCAATTGCTAAGGTGAATATAAGGGTCCATGCATCCTCTCAAAGAAATAAAATACTGGGGGCTGGGAATATGGCCTAGTGGCAAGAGTGCTCTTGCCTCGTATACATGAAGCCCTGGGTTCGATTCCTCAGCACCACATATATAGAAAAGGCCAGAAGTGGCGCTGTGGCTCAAGTGGTAGAGTGCTAACCTTGAGCAAAAAGAAGCCAGGGGCAGTGCTCAGGCCCTGAGTCCAAGTGCCAGGACTGGCAATAAATAAACAAACAAACAAACAAACAAACAAATAAATAAATAAATAAATAAAAGAAGAAAGAAAGAAAAAGAAATAAAATACTAATAGCTGATTTTATTAAGCTTACCTGAAAAATTTTAAGAGTAGTCACTAAAACAGAAGCAATCAGTATTTTTCAAATCAAGAGAAAAACAAAAAGAAAAATATAAGTTCCATCCATTCCCCCAAGAAGATAAATTGAAGCACCAAACCTAGTAAAGGAAGAGGATAGAAAAAAAGCCTGCTATACACATATCAATAATTACAAAAAGTGTAATGTATTAAACGTCTCAGTGTTTTTTGTTGTTGTTGTTTGTTTTACGAATACCAGGCCAGGTTCTGATGGCTCATGCTTGTAATCCTAGCTACTTAGGAGGCTGAGATCTGAGGATCACATTTTGAAGCCAGTCCAGGCAGGACAATCTGTGACAGTCTTCTCTCCAATAAAAACTGCTCCCCAAAAAGCCAAAAGTAAAGTTCTGGCTCAAGTAGTCAAGCACTAGCCTTGAGCAAAAGAAGCTCAGACAAATTGCCCAAACCCTGAGTTCAAGCCTTAGGACTGGCTGGCACAAAAATAAAAGGTCAGATTGGATGAAAAATAAAACCTGCCGTTGTCTATAGGCAGTATAACAGAAATGTATATAAAGATCTAGACAGTTGAAAACAAAAGGACAGAAAAAACTGACTATGCAAATATTACTAAAATGGAGCTGCAAAATCTCCAGTAATAACAGGTGAGACCAATGCTAGATAAAAGCCATTCTTATGGATACAGTGTCCCAACATAATGACAAAAGTTTCAACTCCCCAGGAAGATCTCACAATTCCAAAATTGCATGTAACTAATAAAATAGCTTCAAATGATATAAGTGAAAAGTTGATGGAATCATAAAGAGAAATGGACAAATCCTTTCATCAATTGCAAGGGCATTTCAATGCATCTCTCAATCCTTGGTAGGTCAAAGAAAATATTTTTAAATTAGCACAGCTATAAAGATCATTTTATTACTTCATAACTTCATTTATTTTACTTTCCAATGTATGTAATTTATTCTCATTTCTTAATGAAAAATATATGTAAGTACCACTGGAAACATAAGGACTTGATCTAATCTCAGCCAAGAGCAAAGAAACTTTATGCTTTATTTGAGAAGCCACATTGTTATTGTATATATAATTTCCAATATGCATTTAGAAATTTTAAAAATTGTTTAGGAATTTTCTACATTACTCTCCATTTTATCCACAGATCTAGTGAAACCACAGCTTAAACATAGTATTGTATAAGACTTGAACAAACAATTCATAAGTTTGGTTTAATGAACTTATAGAAAAATCTGTCTCCAATAACATAGGGATATACGTTTATCTGAAGAATTTGTGGAATACTTAGGAAATTACAAAATGGAAAAAATTCTTAAGAAATTTTAAACAAATGGTATCTGACCACAGCAGAATTAAGTTTTAAATCAATATATAAAAACCATTTATATGTAGAAGTAGACAATTGTGAGCTTCAAAACTCTATTTTATAACCAAGAAAACAAAGCTAAGAATAAGAAATACCAGTAGCAAACATGATTCTTATTACTAACTTTTTTATATATCTACAAATACATTTACTATCTATAGCAGTGCTTTAAGCTGAGCCTAATTATGAGCTCCACTTTAGGGGTGAAGAAACTAAAGCTCACAGAATATACGTAAGTTTACATAGCTAGTCTATGTCAAGATTCAAACCAAGGAAGTCTTCAGCAAGATTCTACACTTTTTTGCTACTATTTGTAATTATATATTTCTCATGAATTTCTGGGAAATCCATAAAGTGTATTGTAAGACATTCTCACCTATGACAAGGATAGATATAATATATTTCTGGTTGGAAAGACTCAAAATCATTATGTCCTGTTAAATTATTGAAAATAAATTGCATTGAATTTAAGGAACAATTTTCAATCAAAAGATAAATTACTTCATGAAGTCATTAACTACCTTTTAAACTTTTTGTGAAAAGGTCAAGGGGTATGAACACATAAGATGATGCTAAGTGAAATGAACTCCAGGTTATGGAAACGATTGTTACATCACTGTTGTAACTACCTTCAACGTGCTATGTGTAACCGCAGCTTCTATTATTGATGATCTTCTTGTATCCCCTTCCTGTGGTTGTACCTGCACTACCTCTGAGTACATTGGAAACTGTGTATACTGGTATTAGAACTAGGAAACTGAAAGGGAATACTAAAATCGAGAGGCACAGGGTAGAAAAGACAAACGACTACAAAAGCGATTCTTGCAAAACTGTTTGGTGTAAATGAACTGAACAACTCTTGGGGGGATAGGGAAAGGGGGAGGGGGAGGGGGGAATGAGGGAGGAGGTAAAAAACAGTAAAAGAAATGTATCCAATGCCTAACGTATGAAACTGTAACCTCTCTGTACATCAGTTTGAAAAAAAAAAAAGAGAAAGGGTCAAGGGGTCAATAAAGCTTCATCATTGCTGAAGAGGAAGAATAAGGAAAGAGATTGCCTTACTAGATAAAAATATGTGCTATATGTTGAATTAATTAGGGTGCTTTGGTATTAATCTGAAAGTAAAATTTCACCAATTGAATAAAATAATAGAGAGTATAGAGAGAAAGAATCACAAAAATAATAGTCATTGGTATTACAAAAATAGCATCAGATAGAGAATAGAGTATTCAATATATGGTATTTAGACAATTGGCTATTCACATGGAAAAATTGAATTCCTACTTCATATTCCACACAAAAATAAACTCCATATGATTCATAACTTAACTGTGAAAAGCAAAACAGTTAAAAAAAAGAACCTTAGAAGGCACTATTGGAGAATGTGTTAGTGACTATCCAATTGAGAAAAATTCCTGAGAAAACATAGAAAGTTCAAACCACCAAAGGAAAAATGATTGATTTACTAAAGCAAGGTACAATTCTTCTGTTCAATCATAAGAATGCAACACATATTGGATATAGATAATATTAAATGACTAGCAATTTTATTTGATATGATAATGCACTAAGTGTTTTTGTTTTTATGACTGTTATGTTCTAGTGAAATAATTTATTTTACTTTAAGGTTAAAATTTCAAAGTCACTTTCAAAGACACTAGTAGATAATGGTTACTAAAAGTTGCAAGTGGGGAGAGAATGTAAACATATATAGATAGTGGTGGTGGTTGTTGGGATTGAACCAGGCAGGGCCTAGGTGCTGTTCCTAGCTCTTTTGCTCAAGGCTAGCACTTTACCACTTTGAGCCACAACTCCACTTTTGGTTTTTGAGTGGTTGATTGGATATAAGAGTTTTACAGGGACTTTTATGCCTGAGCTGGCTTTGAACTGTGATCTCAGCCTCCTGAGTAGCTAGGATTACAGGTGTGAGCCATGGGCACCCAGCATACAGTTTATATTTTATTACAGATTTTATACTGGGAATAGTTACTCATACTTTATCCTAGGTACTTGGCTGGCAGAGATCAGGAAGATCAAAGAGTTCATCAAATTCTTATCTAACCAATTAAAAAAAATGAATTAAATGGCAGGTGCTTGTCATCTCAGCTATACAAGAAGTATAAATATGAGAGTCATAGTCCAGGCCAGTCTAGACATATATGCAAGCCCCATTTTAAAAATGACAAAAGCAAAAAGTGTTGGGGGCATGGTTCAGTTGGTAGAGCATCTGTCTAGCAAGTATGAAGCCCTGAACTCAAACCCCCCAGCACCACCAAGAACAAGATCTAAAGATATGATCATTTCATGATGTGTGTGTATCAATGTATCACATTGTATCTCATGAATATTTACAATGGTTGCATCAATGAAAAAGTTTTAAAACTGCTTGTATTTTAAGAAAGAAAATCTGAATTTTTGGAAATATACCTCTAAGTATCTTTAGATCAACTTGTCATTCCTCAGGGAAACAATAAATATTAGAGTCTCAGGAAAAAGAGAATAAAACAACTTGAAGACATATCAGCTGTATAGGATTGAATTAATAATACAGAATATGATGAAGTGTGTATACGTGCAAATGCTCTGTTCCCACAAGCCTGGGGTGGCACAATTTCTAGTTTTTAGTTCCCCAATACTCTAGAACACGATTCTTTGAGCACAGGATCTTACTGTGACCCAGTATGCCTTGTCATATTCATGAGAAAAGGCTAAACATGTGGAAGTCACACCTTCCCTTCCAATGATTTCCTCAGGAGAAATTTTCCCTGCAGTCTGCAGATTTGGCAGGGAGGGTTGGGAATGTGGCTCAATGGTAGCGTGCTTGCCTAGCATGCATGAAGCCCTGGGTTCAATTCCTCAGTACCAAATAAGCAACAAAAAAGGATGCCAGTAGTGGGCCTGTGGCTCAAGTGGTAGAGTGCTATCCTTGAGCAAAAGCTCTGGGACAAAAACTATGCCCAGGCCCTGAGTTCAAGCCCCAGTACTGGCAAAAACAAAACAGCTTACACTACTTGTAGTCCTAAAATTCCCTTAACCAACTTTCTACTTACTGCATAGATAGAAACAGAAGACGTGGGAGCTTCCTCCAAGAAAATATTTGGTTTTTGATAAGCAGAGATAATCACAAAATATTGTTCCACAAGTCAGCTTGATCAGAACCACTGGCCACAGCAGGTGCAAGAGAGGTAGCCCTCATTTAGAGTCCCATCACAGGAGGAGGAGACTGAGCTGAGTATATTCTGCTGCTGCGTTCACTGTGGCCACACATCTTGCTCCACTGTCATCTTATTTGTGGGTCCATATGCTGCTGCAGATGTGGTGCAGATAGATCCAGAACTTTTCAATGATCCCTAAGGGCTCTGGATACAACTGTGCAATATCCATCTTCTGCAAGTCAAACCGGCAATAACTACAAGCTTGTATGGCTGACTACTGGCACCATGAAGATCTAACTCTTTGCTGTCAATAAGCCTGCTTTTACTGTTATTGGACAATATGTTGTAGATCTGCTCTCTGCCTGCTGGCGTGCCCAGCAATGCAGTATTCAAGACCCTGAAGTCAAACCTAGGAGTGGGGCCTGGGGTTAGTTTCATCATAGACAATTCTCCAGTGTGTGCCACTGGCAGGGGTCACAGTGTGGTCATGGCTTGATCTTCAGCTTTTGCCTTTTGTTATATGGGCTAGGGTTCTCTTCTTAAGTGGAGGATTCCACTTGATTCTGTGTGTGTGCACATGAGCACGCATACGCGTGTGCACACAGGGCCTGGGTACTGTCCTCTCGGTTGTTTTTATTTGTTTGTTTGTTTCTTGCTCAAGGTTAATTCTCTGTCAATTGAACCCCCACATTACTTCTGGCTTTTTGGTAGTTAACTGGAGATAAGAGTTTCACTGACTTTCCTGCCCCCATGACTTTGAACCATAATCCTTAGATCTCAGCCTCCTGAGTAGCTAGGATTATAGGTATGAGACACCTTTTGACTCCGGTGATTTGAAGATTATGTTTATTTTTCTTATTCCATGATCATTTCATCCACTTTTGTTACTTTTAATTTTTTGGAAGATTGTAGGGACATCTGACTCATTTGTGCTCTTTATTCCATTTTCTGTGATAACCATGTCAGACATATTTTTCCATGACCTGTTTTAATGCTCTAAATGTGAGGTGTTTGAGCCACTTCATCTGGAGTGCCTCCTTCAGGAAGTTCTGGAATCAGATATCCTGGAAATGTTGAAGAAAACAGTCTGGAGAACAAAGACGAGAAAAGCCCAGTGTGTAGGGAAAGGCAGGGTATAAGACACGGCTCAGCACACCGAGGAAGTCCTGGCGACTTTTCAGTGCCACCACCTGCCTCAGGACCTGGCTGGCAACAAGTGATTGAAAAAGTATGACACGTGAAGGAGCTCAATAAATCACACTTCCAATAGCAGGTTCTCTTTAATGAAGGCTCTGCTATGGTTGCCACAGACACCAGACAGCCCAAATATGAAGGAGACATTAACTCTAGAGAGAATTCCTACAAAGCTTAATGAAAGCAAAATATATACAGAGCAGAAACATAGGCAAAACGAGATACACACAGTCCAAAAGTACATGAAAAATCTCCTGAGTGAAAAGGAACATGCAAATGACAGCAAAATAGGCAAAAATAGAGTGTGAAGCTATAAATTAGAAACAATCCCTCTACTGATGGAGCATTTTGGATTCCCCTTAGAAATCAGAATGTTGTTAGCTAATAAAGGTAAAAAAAAATGTAGCCCAGTAATTTCTTTATTAGTAATATACCTGCATTACTTTTCTATGGCTGCTATAAGAATTGACTATGAATTAACTGGCTTAGAACAGCATGAATTTATTAACTTAAAGTTCTGAAGGGTAGAAGTTTATATGAGTCTCATTGGTCTAAAATTAAGGTGTTGACAGGCTGCATTCCTTTCTGAAGGTACAAAGAGAGAATCCTGTGCAAATTTCACTTCCTTTAAGTTGTAAACTTCATTTGCATATTGGCTATAAACAGAGTTGTTCCTGATGCACAGGGGCTGCCACCTTCCTTGGGTTGTGCTTTCCTTTCTCCATCTTCAAACACAGCAATGAACAGTTCAGGACTGGAGATGTAGCTCTCTGATACCTTCTGCTTCCATCCTCCGCCTTTAAGGACTGCTGTGATTAGATTGGGCCCAAATGGATATTCTTAGATAACTTCTTTATGACACCTGCCGATACTGTTCTGCCAGGTAGTCAAATAATGTATTCGTGCGTTGTGATTAGGACTTGGATATTTTTTGAAGGTTACTATTTGGTTCGCTGCATTATTGTAAAGAAACTTAGAGCACAGATACACACATACATAGGGTGAAAAGAGAAAGTCCCCAAAAAACTCCTACAGACTCTCATTTTAACAAACCTCAGAGTTTCTATGAAAAGATACATTTGTACAGCAATGCAAATAAAAGGGTTCTTTTCAAAGACCAGAGGGCAACAAGAAACAGAATACCCAGCATAACACAGAGATGAGCAACACAGGTTAAATGGTGGTGGTGGCAGACAAACCCACACCACTTGATGAGTTTTGAGTGTCCATTTTATTATTTTGCTGTATCACTTATATATCTGTTATTATATGGCATAAATAATATATCTATGCATTATATATACATATAAAGTTTTTATATGAGATAATTTAAAAGTTTTGGTCAGGAACAATGTTACGTGATGGTAACTCAGCACTGAGGACGGAAGATGATTGTGAGTTCAAAGCCAGCCTGGGATATATGCTGAGATTCTGTCACAAAGAAAAAAATCTTAAAAAAAATAATATGTTCTGTAATCTTAGCTACTCAGGAGGCTGAGATCTAAGGATTGTGGTGTGAAGCCAGCTCAGACAGGAAAGACTCTTATCTCTAATAAACTACTCAGAGGAAGCCAGAAATGGCACTGTGGCTCCAGTGGTAGAGTGCTAGCCTTGAGCACAGAGGACAGTACTCAGGCCCTGAGTTCAAACCCAAAGACCGGCAGAAAAGAAAAATAAGTTGACAAAAGAAAGGATGGAGGAGTTGGGAAACTAAGCAGATTAATTATTAGCAGTAGTGAGGGGGTCATCAAGCAACAAGGGAGGTCACCAGCCACACTGGTAGTTCTGTAAACTCTGTAAATGGTTGCTCCTTTTTTCTCACCTTTCTTCTTGAAGGCAGACTAGGTCATCAGTGGATGTAGAGGAGTAATCTGCATGTCAGTGGAGCATTAGAATGAAAGGGATCAGAGGGGAGGACAGTCAGATGAGCCCTGACTGCACTCTGGCCTTAAAGGTTGCCTTGAAAACCAGTTCCCACAAAACAGGCTGGTCTAGAAGTGCAGGCCCATTTAATGATACACTGTACCTGCCCGATCCTTGTCCTGGATTCCTTTTCATTTCCTTTACCTCCTTATTGTCCTCCTCTGACCTATTGAACACTTTTTTGGTGGTCTTCCACCCACTTCCCAACTATGTTCTTTGCTCTCAGGGAAACTCTTCCTACTATGGTGGATTACTAAGATCCTCCTGGTCTTGCCAGTCTGCCTGCCTACCCATTTCCATGATAAACCAGAACAGTGGAGATAGGAGCCCAAACATTAAGCATGAGACAAACTTTTAGGCTATGTGTGTTTTATCATACATGCCAAAGAACCATTTCTTTGCTTCTGTTGGTCTATTGCCTTTTAAATGTATTTATTAGCCAGTGTTAAGTACAGGATTATAACTTAAATAGAATGTCACTTCATGAGTTGAGAAAGCACCTGTCACATTTACCTATATCCACACTGAAAATAAATGGTATGTAGCAAAATCTCAGCTTGTGTTGTGAATTTATATGCTCACTAGAAATAATGACAAATTCTTGCTTAGTTTTGTGAGGAGAGAGAGAGAGAGAGAGAGAGAGATTGGTTTGGGAACAGTAAGAGATAAAAGATGATCAATGTTTAAATCATGCTCTTGGTTTCTTATTCCTGTCTCATTATGAAATTAGCTAAACTGGAACCTGACAAAGGAAATGTAGCTACCTTAAACTTCTGAGGGTAAAGATGAAAGGTTAGCTTCATTTATAAATAAATTCTGTTAATGCTTAAGGTTTAGCTATCATTATTTTAACTTAGGATTTCTCCAGTTCTTTACTATATTGAGAATGAAAAATATCTTCCCTTTATACAAGAGAAAAACAATCTCAGGTAGTTTTAAATTGGTTCCTAACCTTCACTGTGCACTGCCTAACAACAGACCATTAAAGAAATATGAATGAGTGTGTTCCATGCTAAGTAATTATGAATTAATGTTGAATGTGCCTAGGCATTGGGTTTTAAAGCTTTCTAGGTGTTTCTAATATATAGTTTAGTCTTGAGGTCTACTAAGAGTTTGTCACTATGCTAAACATGTGTACACTGACTTATCACAACAATCCTGTGAGACACCAGCTCTGCAGTTGAGTAAGGGGAGTGCTCAGAGAGGTTAAGTAACTTATCATAACCATGAAGCTTATAAGCATCTAAAGCAGGATTCCAAATCAAGTCCATATGACTTCAAAGCCCATGCATATAACCACAAGTAAGTGAAGAACAGCTGTCATTGAGGGAAAGTACAGAATTAAATATTGATAAGGTCCTACTTAGCAACCTCATTTTCCCACTCTACACCCATTACAGTCTTACTTGAAGACACAGCAAAGGCTTACTTTCTAGGACCAATCTTGTTTGCCCAGTGTGCCCATTAGCTTTATACTATAGGTCTGGAAAGTTATACACAATCCAGTAAGAATAAACATAAACAATGGAGGTAGACTCTCTGATTAAAGTCCTTTCTCTACTTGATGTGTCATTGTGACATATATCAAGCCAGTTAATTCTTCTGAGTCTCAAGTTTCAATAATAAAATGTAAAAATTAAAACATGCATTGTACAATTGTAGTGATGAATGAAAAATGAAAAGGGATAATACCTAACTCTTAAGGTACTTGGTAAAGAATATATATAGTATATCTAATACTATAAATATAATGATGGTTATTATCAAGTAATCTTCTTCCAGTAGAGTAGGAAATAGCTGTGCCATAAAAAATAACCAAAATGCTAACATTCAAAGTTAATTTTTGAGCCTCAACTCCAAAAGCAAATGGTCCAACTCCTGTTATGTTTGAGGCATTGCTTCCAGAATTTCTGCCTGGTGCTCACAGTCAGATCCTACTTCTCTAACTCTTCTCATGCCTTTTCCCCTGACTGTCTCCCAGTGACACAGAAGGCTTTCCTCATGCAAGGTCAATGTTTGTTTAGATTCCTATCTAGACTATCCATAGGGCCCTAAGAATTATATGCTCCCAGTTTGCAAATCTCCAGTTTTCTCTTTTCTGGCCTAGCTTGCAATGTGCCTTGCAAACTATGTTATGACTTGCCAAGTAACAAGTCAATGCTAATGCATTGATTTGTGCATCATAAACTCAAAACAATTGATTTAAAAATCAGGGCAAACCCTTCCTGCTTCCTCAGAGGGACCTCAACCCAACCCAAAGCCACAAATGTGGTGGGGACAGAACCCACATTTACTCCAATTGTTGCATAATCAACATAGATAAAGACACATATTTTTTGAGAGATTTTCAAGGTCATTCTTAAAGTGTGTTTCCCTCACAATTGTGGTTCTAAACTATGGCCACGGCCTCAAGACCAAATTACAGGCTTTGGCGGCTGGTTTCAGTCTGGTGGTTACAGCAATGAATTTGGAGTCAGGAATCCTGGAGTCTCAGCCAACTATTTCCTGGGTAACCACATGCAAGCTAGCTGCCCTTGTCTCAGTTTTTCTATCAGTCAAATGGGGTAATTTTTCCTCCCTCCCATCTACATCAAAGGCATATGTTAGGACAATTAATTACCCCAAACCACAGTCAACTGGGAACTTTCTGCACAGTAACAATGCTTTTGCCTGCTTTTTCCTTCAAAGCATAATCATTTAATCTAGGGATTATTCTAGGCTTTGGATGACTGAATGTCATGGCTGGAGGTTCCTTTGGGAGTGTTTCTCCCTAAGGTTTCTAGCTACATACTCAGCTCCTTTGTCCTGGATGGTGAAAAAAGGTGCATCTTCCAGAACCAAAAGGCCTAGATTCAATCATTTGAGCACTATTGCTAAATCACACTGGGTGATTTCTTAAGTCCCATTTACCCAAGCTTCCCCATAAAACAAGAACCTGATATCATTTGAAAAATATGATGAATACAGTTTGCTATTCACAGTTAAACAATGTCTTAAGTATTTCATCTCCTCTTCATGTCCTAGTATAACATGAATGTCTTGATTTGTCATGTTTCTGTCATTTAAAGTTCTAAATGAATCTCTTCACACTTCATATTTGGAGTGATATTTTAATATTGAGAAACTCTATTATCTTTTTGCATACAATGTTTAATATACCTAATAGAGATTGGAACTCATCTTCAAATACTGCTTCATAGTGACTTTGAGAAATAATTTTAAGCTTGAGTTACCATGGCTAGTAGAAGTGATATCCATTGAGGCAAAATATTGTTCAGTTAACAGTTATATTTTAAAGTTTAATCTAGTTATTAGGTTGCTGATTTTTCATCTTTTTACTATTGCTTTTTATGATATCATTCTAAATGGAAACATGAACTTTGGACAGTTGAGTAAAATATTCAAATGTTGCCACATGCTGGAGGTTATGAACACATTAAGTTTTGTTTCACAGAATGGTTTACTTTTTTTTTTTCTCTGCCAGTCCTGGGGCTTGGAATCAAGGCATGAACACTGTCCCTGGCTTCTTTTTGCTCAAGGCTAGCACTCTGCCTCTTGAGCCACAGTGCCACTTCTGGCCATTTTCTATATATGTGGTGCTGAGGAATCGAACCCAGGGCTTCACATATATGAGGCAAGCACTCTTGCCATTAGGCCATATTCCCAGCCACCACAGAATGATTTACTAACAACTGAAATAGGAAAAGGAAGCAAAGTGGGAAGGATGAAAGGAGGGAAGGAAGAGATAAAAGAAGGAAGGAAGAAGGAAGGAAGCTCTTTACACACTCATTCTTTTCTATTATACATAAAAATATGATACTGAAGATTGTAGCCAATCACAGTCCACAACTTATATAATGAGTTTCATTATAATGCTTAAATAGATATTTCCTAGAAAAGATTTAGGCAAGTGTTGAATATATATTAAGTATGGAAGTTTAATTCACCTTGTTTGGTTACAGGGTCGGCATTACATTTTCTGGTCTTTTACTGGTCTACGCCCCTTTGTATCTAGGTTTCTGATTATCACAGGTTAAATTATGTGTCCCTCCTTTGTCTTTTAACCAAAAAAGGCTATGTTGAAATCCTTGCTCAGCAATGCCTCAGATTGGGACATTATTTAGAAATTGAGTCTTCACAATTGTAATCATTGAAAATTAAGTCAAATTGGACTGGAGTGAATCCCTGATTCAATAGCACTGGTGTCATTATAATATGGCCACATAAAGATAGAATGAATACCATGTGACAATGTAGGCAAGATTGGAATTTGCTGAAAAACAAAGTATGTCAAGGATAGCCAAGAAACTACTAGAAGCTAGGAAGAGACAAGGGAATATTCTTCAACAAGTTTTGAAAGATCAGGGTCCTGTAGACACTTGATATTGTACTTCAAACTTTTAGTGGATTAATTAGAGTACCCAAGTTGTTGTACTGTGTTCTGGCAACCCTGAAGCCAAAACCACCAAAGATTAAATTGAAGTGTTTGGAGTCTGAAAACCTCATCCAAATATACTTTCATTATTCTACATCAGCATTAACAAACTTTCTTCAAATGGCTAGATGACAAATATTTTAGACCACATATGTCATGCAGTTTCTGTCATAAAATTGCAACTCGATTGATTAAAAAGCTACCAAATTTTGGCTTGTGTTCCATTAAACTTTTTATGGTCATTGAAATTTGAACTTCACATAAGTTTTCTGAATCACCAAAGTGTTTGTTTTTGTAGGTTGTAGGGCTTGAACTCAGCACCTGGGTGCTGTCCGAAAGCCTCTTTGAGCTTAAGGCTAGCACTCTGCCACTTGAGCCACAGTTCCCGGTTTTTGTGGTTAATGGTAGATAAGAGGTTCACGGGGACTTTTCTACCCTGGCTGGCTTCAAACTGCGGTCCTCATATCCTCCTGAGTAGCTATCACTACAGGTGTGAGCCACTGGTACCGGTTTACAAAATATTTTTTAAAACGTGTTTCCCACCACTTAAAAAAGTATTTTTTTTCTTTTGCATTTCCCAGTATTTATTTTGACATTACACCAGATGTTCTTTTTTTTTCTCTCATTTTTTTTACTGTCAATGATAAGTACAGAGGGGTTACAGTTTCATATGTAAGGCAGGGAGTACATTCCTTATCCAACTTGTAACCTCCTCCCTTTTTTTCCCCTGGCTTCCCCCTCCTTATTTCCCTCTCCCCCCATGAGTTGTACAGTTGGTTTATACCACATAGTTTTGTAAGTATTGCTGTTGCATTGGTGTATCTTTTTATCCTTTGTCTCTCAATTTTGGTATTCCCTTCCCCTTCCCTTAAAAAAGTATTCAAAACATTCTTTACTCCCACATTATATGAAAAGACAGAATTTGCTCTGCAGTCTACACTTTGTTGAAAAGTTTTCTACGCTTAGATGCACTTCATGAAGTGTATTTTCGCTCAGAAAATGTGTCCTCTTACTCAAGACACATGGCTATGTGGCTTGACTGTGAGTAATAATAATTATAGGTAATAATAAATGAAAATAATTTTTGTGAAACCATCTGAAATCACTTTGCCAAATGTATATGGGATTAGCATTCTTTAAGTTTTAAGTTTGTCACTTTATCTCTTTAGCCTTCAAAGTTATTTTTCTAATGCCGTCTCAAAAACCTCAAGTATGTGTGTACAAATATGTATACAGGTACATATATATGTATACACAATAATTGAATTATATGAGCAAAATAATTCAGTTTAGTCTTAAACTACTACTTAGCCCTAGGGTAAACACTGAATAGTATAAATCTAGATAGTATTTCAAAAATTGCTCTTGTCTTACCATCCAATGAAAGAGAAGGTGGGTAAAAACAAATCTGTTGATAGCATAGGTGATTAAGTTCCTTATTCAAGTGTGTTGACAGATGGTAGAGAAGAGAATAAAGGATCTAGATACTACTAGCAAAATGGAGGTTGCTGTAATCAAATACAAAACCATCTGGATCCCATCCTTTTGTAACCTAGGTGTTTATGTTTAAGTTAAACTTTTTGTATCATCACCTGGAAGATCACAGAGTAAAGTATTAACCTGCAGCATTGCTTCAGCAAGCATAGAGAAACAGTGTGCTTTGAGGAAATTATTCACTCTGACAATGTAAAGGTTAAGTCAATGAAATTATTAAAATGGCAGAACAGGATTTGAAGGCTTAACTTTCAAGAATGCCATCAGGCCTGACACAAGGAAAACTACAATGTGCCTATGTAAAATGTACAGAGTGCATATCCAGCAATCTGCTTCATGTTACTTCCTAATGAATGTCAGTGAGAAAGTAGGTTTGTAACTAAAACATAGGGGAAGAAGTCCTGTAGCTTGCCATGTAGGAATGCATGCTCCTTGTTGATTCCAGGAAAATGTCAATTCAGTGCAACCACTCTAAGATTCAGTCTTCACTTCTGCATTGATTAAGCCACACATGCTATATTTTGCAGGATGAGCTTATTCAAGATAACTCAATAAGAATAGCAGGTCTCATAGCTATTTTGCAGCTAGACAAATTAAAACACCTTGAATAAACAACCTTCTCTAAAATTAAAATTGGAAGTCAGAAGTAAGATTCAAGTCCAGCTTTGGTGCCTTTTATTTACCTTTTCTGGGATAACTGGATTGTAGAGTTTAATTTTGGTTGTGTTGTTTTAATGATGGTTTTAGTAGAAGCTGTTGTCACTTCCAAAGCTTTAATAGAATTATGGAACTCTCACTTCCTCTTACTGGAACTGTTTTTACTTATTTAATTTGGCTTGCCTCACATTTATTAGGAATGTTACCAGGTGAAAATGTTGAATAAAGACAGCCCATTCCCAGGAGGACATTGGGTTTTAATGACGGTGTGTGTGTGTGTGTGTGTGTGTGTGTGTGTGTGTGTGTGTGTGTCCCCTCGAAGCAGATCATTTCACTTAAATGAGTTTAAAAAGTAAGCAAAAGCTATTGCCCACAATGGTGGAGAGTGATGGAAGGGGTGATAATGATCAAGATGCATTGTACTTATAACCCAATTCATGGAATAGAAACCCTTTTATAACACTACTTAATAAAAAATAAAGAGAAAAAGATGCTTAGTATAATGAAAAGCTAAAGGAGGAACACTGACTCCCAATCTGTAAATCCATAAAGAGTGTCCAATAAGCAATAATATGCAGGTTGTGTCCCAGAGGTAAGGAGAATATAAGCAGTTGAAATAAAGAGGAAAGGTTTTTCTTTCTTGGAGGCATTTCATGGCAAGGCAGAAAGCAAACCACACCACACCGTGCCTGCTTATGCCGCTCCTCAGGAGGCTCTTCAGAGACCAAAAGCTGATGCTTCCAATTCAAAGATATTCCTAAATGGAAAAAAATGATGTGTCTGGACGACACTTTTAAGATACTTATGTTCAGGACACAAACTGTACCTGGAAAAAAACGTGTGTCTGTTATTATTATTTTATCATATTCCTATCATGGCGTATGGTTCTAGAAATAATTTTAGAAAATAGTTTTAATTTTAGAAAACTAAAATATTCCCCTTGTCTCTAGGCTGATGACATAGCTCAGGCCTGTATTTATGTCAGTGTTCTCTTTGGGTTGTAAGAAACTTGTGACTCCTCATAAGACAAAACAAAAACCTCAATGGCCTCTCACATGTGTTCTGAAGATTATTCATCTTCCAGCCAGCATTCCTTCTGGGTGGCACACTGCATTTTATCCTGGAATCACTTACTACAAGTGAAAAACAGTGGTGTGCTGGGAACCAAGATTGGGGCCAACTTCTGGGCCAGCCAGAAGTGGAGCTATGGCTCAAGAGGTAGAATGCCAGCCTTGAGTGAAAAAGCTTAGGGACAGTATCCGAGCCCTGAGTTTAAGCTTCAATACTAGCACAAAGAAATCTTCCATCTTCCTTCCATTGGATTTTTCTCTCCTAGTTTATGCTTTGATTATGGGAACCGTCAATGCCTAGATGGTTCCTTGATGATTTGGGCACTACAGTGGTGGATGATACCTTTGCTTCTTCAACTACAACAGGCTAAGGTGGCCCTAAGCCCTTACTATATACAAAAACAATGAGGGCTGGATGTAGCCGTGCACACCAGTAACAGCAACTACTCAGGAAGTGGAGAGCAACAGAGATCACCATTTGTAACCAATCTATAACTTTAGTGAGATGGAATCTCACTAAAAAAAAAAATTCTAATGGATTTTTTTAGTGAGATTTTATCTCAATAAATAAGTTCAGCATGGTAGGATGAGTCTACAATTCCAGTACAGAAGGCATAGGTAGGAAGGTAGCTGTGTTACAGGAGCCAAGGCAAAAATCTGAAACTCTATCCAAAAAATAATGAAATCAAAACAGGATGGCAATATGGATCAAGTGGTAGAGTACTGTTTGTCTAGCAAATAGTTTAAACTAGTTTGAACCCCAGTGCTGACAGAAAATAAAAGAACAAATTCTAGTTAAGCTACCAAACTACCAGCTCTTCATCACCTCAAATCCAATAGTCCCTTAATTATTAAAAATGTTGGAAATTAATTTCAAGATATATTCACACACATCTAATACTTAGTACTATGGTATGGGTTTTAACAGTCAATCCTTAGCACTGGCAAAAAAAAAAGTTGTTCAAATAGACTTAAGAACTTTAATGCCCTATAAGCAATATTTTCTCTGACTTCACACATAAAGAAATTATGGAATTGCGAAGGACTTCCCAATGATCCATTCCAACCTCTCCTCTTCAATTTTCATATGATTGTTTTACATTTCCTTTAGGTCCTTTTCTCCCAGTTTAGATCACAAATTTATCCAAGGGTAATGTGGGTTAGCATACACCACGCCTAGTACATGAACATATTTGTTTAAAAAGGAAATTAGAGACTCACCCCTCCTTTCATTAGATATGAAAGGGTGGGCCTTCTTTTCCTTTACGAAATTTCCTTTACCATGCTAAAGCCTCTAGTCTTCCTTTCATGTTACTTTAAGACACTGATCAAAATCTTTTGTTTCTACTTCCCTTCCCCATAAAAGAAAATTAGATTTGTTTTCAGGCTTTAATCCTGCTAAGATAAAGTGAATCAGCTCTGTTTTCATTACTGTCCAGTCAGTTCCATCAATCACGGAAGGGAATCACTAAAAGCAATCAGTGAACAAGGTCAACAGCACTCAGCAGAGGGCCAGCGCAATGGTACTTTAGCAGATCAAAATGAACACTGGTAACGGGATTACAGTGCTTCACAGACTAAGAGGACTGGGATGGCTTCTTAGGAAGTGGTCTCTAAATGGGGAGAAGATAAGCAAGGAAAGGGAATTATCTTTATTGCGTAACAAGTCTTCAGTACTGAGCTTGTTAATGTAACAAAGAGCTAAAAGTTCACTTGGGGGTTGGGGTCATCTTTTCTTGGTACAGTGACTCAGGTTTTGGACTGTAAGGTAAAAAGCCTAAACTTTCACAGATCTTATTCTTCTCCAGCAGTCTGTACTTTCACATTTGAAAAAGAGGTGCAGAATCCTTCACAGATATCCATTTATCAGTTGGGCTAAGTTGGTTGCAAGCAATTCATACCTCCTCTCCAACTGACTTTAGAATTTATTAGAAGGGAAAGCTTTTCTTTTCTCTCTCTCTCTCTCTCTCTCTCTCTCTCTCTCTCTCTGTGTGTGTGTGTGTGTGTGTGTGTGTGTGTGTGTATGCATGCGCATGCGCGTGTGCACCAGTTCTAGGGCTTGAAATCAGGGCCTGAGCTCTCTTTGATTTTGTTTTGTTTTATCTCAAGATACTAGTGTTTTACCACTCGAATCACAGCCCCACTTACTGGTTTTATTCTTTTCTTCTGGTAGCTTATTGGTGATAAGAGTCTCACTGACTTTCCTGCCTGGGCTGGCTTTGAACCACTATCCTCAGATCTCAGCCTCCTGAGTAGCTAGGATTACTAGCATGAGTCACCAGTGCCCTGTGAGGATTTTCAGTGAGGCTGAAGAGCCAGGCTTTAGAGCCAGGCTTTAAAAGGTTAGGACCCAAGATGCTCTGGTGGGGAAAGGGTCCCAGAAACCACTGAGTGGTCTGGAATAAATGGATTCTTACAGTTTTCCTCATATATATCCCTCTGCTTAAGATAGACCCAATAAAAGAATTCAATTGGCCTAGCATTAGTCATAGGGCTCCATTCTTTTGTAGGGCTAGACAGGGGTCCTTAATTTGGGGCTACATTAAGAGTGCAGAAGAAGAAAGAGTTGAAGAGTAGAATCTGGAAGGAATCTTAGGTATTGCTATCAACATAAGAAACAATGTGTCTGTCCCTGGTAGTCAAGATGAAACCAACATCCACTGTTATATTAAATAAAATTGTAACTTCTTTGTACAAATACTTGACAATAAGGTTTTTAAAAATTCTAGCAAAAAGGAAAACAAAAACAACAGAAATTGTTTTAACCCTAAGGGCCAACAGTCACATACTTAACATGCATGAACAAATGTCTCACAGAGCACATGCAAACTATCAAACTAGTTTTAGTGAATGATACTTGGTGCATGGAAAGTACTCAATAGGTGTTTCAGTACTCAATACGTGTTTTTGTCATTTATATCTCCTAATATCTAGAAAATATTCTGTATTCAAATTGACAGAATACAGTCTAAAACAGAAAGCTCACTGCATTGGCAAGAGTGATATATTAGACTCCTTTCTTGTTTCTGTCCAATGTGACCTTGGGGATGGGTCACAGCTACTGAGTTTATTTCTTCATCTGTAAAATGAAGTGGTAGGGGCAGAGACTAAGAACCTGTCCAATTCTGTAAGTCTAACATCATGGTCACAAATATATAGATGACAGAGACTCAGCAAAGTTAGAAAAAATGTTTATAATTTTCACAGTATGAAGTGGCTCTACCCTGAATCTGGACAGAAAGTAAAACCTAACTTACTTCGTAGTATTTAGGAGAAATTGCCAATATTGTAGAAAATCTAGATCACTGTTATCAAGCTTTAAAAGAAGGGCAGCAGAATCAGTTTTTCAAATGAAATCTTACATTGAATCTCAATGTATCAAACAAATAAAGGTCAAACTGCTCTGACTGAAACCAAGGACAGGTGTGGATCATATTTTCTACGGCTGTTGTTGGTCAAGATTGCTTAACATATTCATTCATCTAATTCCTACTATCTCTAGACTTTTCTGTAACATAAGTAGTTTGAAAACAAAGTTTAAAAATGGGAGAAAATGGGGGGGGTGACACTGTTTAAAACTGTAACCTCCCTGTATATCATCTTCACAATAAAATTTAAATTAAAAATGTTAATAATTTTATTCAATTAAAAATAAATAACTTCATATGGAAAAATAGTGTGAACTGACTTAAAATTTTGTAAGTTTATCAAATTTGATACATATCTAACAGCCATTATCCTTTACATTGTTTAATAGTAATGTGTACACAATTGAATAGTCAAAGTTTAAGTTCCAAAGTGTTTTACTATTAATTAAAAATATAAAGTATGAAGAATCCCCCCTAATCTATAAACCATAGCTTTTAAATTCTTTTATTTATTTTGTTGGCATTAGAGATAGAATTCAGGGCTTTGCTCACTTAGCTGGTATTGGTCCACTTGACTCAAGCCTCCTGCTGGAGGCTTTTAGTTGATTAGTTTGGACAAGTCTAGTGGACTTGGCTGGCTGGGCTGACGTCAAACAGTGATCCTCTGGATCTCAGCCTCCTAAGTAGATTGGATTACAGGGATGTACCATTGGTGCCTGGCATAAATTTAGCTTTTTTTTTTTTTCTTAAGCGCTTGTTTTTCTTTTTATTTAGATAAAGTTTAGTCATCTTCTATAAAACTTTTATTCTACTTTTACTTCAGAGCATGTATTTGCCTGAAACCAAAATAATTTAGTACATACTATGTTTTTAGCCACCAAGGAGGAATTTAGTGGAAAATACTGGTATAAACACAGATTGCCATCTGTATAGTTAATGGGAATGACCTTCTTAGCCTCAGCAGAGATGTAATCGCTCTATTTACAAACTTAGTGTCGGTCCATTCCTCTATTTGAAAATGTCATGATCAAAATCATTACAACACATACTATTAGTTTGGACCATGGGTTTCGTACATACAATGCCAACCTTGAGTTCTTGATTTTGAGAATAAGCTTTGAAAAATCCAAGAATCCCTATTAAGGTCATTTGCGTTCATTTACAAACATTAATATAGATAAAAAGCATAGTGATTTAAGTAAAATAAGAAACTAATTTTGAAAATTGTTAAACAAGATCAATGTGGTAAATTTAATAGTTATTGAGCTTTAATGATGCCATATTTTGGTCAAAGTAAAAGCTTCAGCTTTTTTCTGAAAAACATTTCTCCATAGGTAGCAACTAAAAAGCACACTTCAGTCATTAGTGATCCTACTAACCTAATTTGAATTGCCTGGATATAACTGACTAGATATGAAATGACTTCTTAGATGGGTACGTGCCCTACAAGCAAAAGGGCAAAAGCCATCTCTCTTATAAAAGGTTTCTACTGTTTCCCAGTCTATGTTCATTTTGTCAAACTTCTCAATCTACTGCAATTGTTTCAAGATTTACTTTATAAGAGATATTCAACATTCATCAAGTTATAGGCCAGGAAACTTTAATTCATGCTATTGCTATCCTGCCCATAGCCCCATCTCATTTACCATTTCCAGGCAGAGTAGCTCCATGTCTAATAATCAGCGATTATGATTTGTCCTGAACCCTTCCTCTTAGTAGCCAGAATCTACTCTGCCTGTTTGTGGGCTACCCATACTAGAAGATGCTGGGGATGCTCCTCTAGTGGCCTCAACCAATTTCTGAAGTTGGTATATATCCTGGCACTCCTCCTTGGATGGAATAACCACAAGGCATATGTAGAATATGGCTACTGAGACTTCCCAGGTGGAGTTAATGTCTCATTGTTCACAGTGGTAACTCCTTTGATTAACTGTTAACTTTCCTTTAATTTTCGCTTTGTTGCCTTACTTTTTCTCTTCTCTTTGGTGAAATAAACTACAAACAGTTGGATCTTTATCTTGTCTGCTTCTGAGAACACAAGCCAAGATAAGGAAATATAAAGATGATATACATAAGAATTTCAGTCTAAAAAATGATCAAAATTCACTAGAAACAAAAAAAGTAGGAGCGAGATGGAGAGAGAAACAGAGCAAGAGAAAGAGGTACAATATTACATTGTAAATAGTGGTGTGTTGCGCCATGTGAAACTGTAGCTTCTTTTGTTGATGATCCTCTTGTATCCCTTCCTGTGGTTGTACTCGCACTATCACTGTATCTCATCTGAATACACTGGATACTGTATATACTGGTATTAGAACTAGGGAAGTGAAAGGGAATATTAAAATTGAGAGACAAAGGATAAAAAGACAAACGACTTCAAAAGCAATACTTACAAAACCATTTGGTGTAAACCAACTGAACAACTCATGGGAGGAGAGGGAAAGGGGAATGGGGGAGGGGGAATGAAGGAGGAGGTAATAAGCAGTACAAGAAATGTACCCAAGGCCTAACGTATGAAGCTGTAACCTCTCTGTACATCAATTTGACAATAAAATTTTTCAAAAAAATAGTGCTGTGTTGGCCCAGGTGAACCTGGAATCAAGTTCCAAATATCCTCACTGGGGAAAGCTGTGCAGGACTAACAGTAACTTCATTTAAGAAGCCTTCTTACCTGTTGCTATCACCATTACTGTTCTGATTGGTTATGAGAACAGCAAAAATGCAAGAAAGTGGGGAGGATTACTATAAGCTTCATTCAGTTGCATGTAAACTATGGAGCAAAGAGGAACACCAGAAAAACAATATAGTGATTCTGAGTTCAAACTGCTGTGAACTGAAACTTACCCTTCACATCTATCTTTCTGATTATCAATACCCAAGGCAACTATACTGAGTAAAATGAAATCAATTTATTCTGGCCATTAGCTATTAACTTTCTGACAGTCAAAGAGATGGTCAAGTAAAATAAATTGTAATACACAAAACACCATGTAGTATTTTGGAGTTCTTAAAAACATTGTGTTGGTTAGGTTAGGTGGTACATACCTATAATCCAAGTAATCAGGAAGCTCGGGCAAGAGGATCATGGATTCTAAGCAAGATTTTGTCTCATTATTGTTATTTTCAGTGAATTATGTGAAATTATGCCTTTTTTTGTTTTGTTTTCTTCCTTATGGTTTTACCCAATGTCACTGTATCTGACTTCGGTGCCCTGTACATTGCATATATATTTGTCAGAAGTAAGGAAGGGAAAAGGAACATAAAAATGGTGAAACAAAGGGTAAAAGGTGAACCAATGCAACAGCAATACTTACAAGACAATATGCTGTAAACCAACTGTGCATCTGGGGGAAGGGAACTCAGGAGGAGAGAAGGTAGGAGAAAAATGAGGGAGGTAACAAGTTTGATAAGAAATGTACTCACTGCCTTATGTATGAAACTGTAACCCCTCTGTATATCACTTTGACAATAAAAAAAAGAGAGATGAGATAGAGATAGTAACTTGCATCATTTGACAACCAACAAAATACTTCAGATGGGAGGATTTAGGGAAGATCTAACTTGTGAAAGTAACAGCAAGCATCCCAGAAACAACTGGTAGAAAGACTTGCTTCAAGAAACCATATTCAAATACTGCACATAGCTTAATAGCTTCCTTTTTAGGTATCTTTTAAATATTACTTCAGAAATGACAATATCAGTATTGTACATCAACACTGTCAATGAGATGGGAAAAATAAGTCGATACTTCAGGCTTTACAGCACTTTGGATTTTATCCTACTTTGAGAAGTACTGATGGCATTTGAGGACACGAGTAACATGATTTAAACCGTAACATCCAAGTTGATTTAGAAGAGAAAAAGTAGAGAAGTCAGCCAAGTGATCTATCAATCATTGCAGTTTGGAACCTAGTCAGCAATGAGTATACCAAGATTCCAGTTAGTAGTAAGAGTAGATATTCTGGATACACCAGAACATGTTTCTGGGTACCCCCTCACCCCCCCAAAAAAAACCAATTTAGTGTATCTCAAGTAAGGGAATCTGTAGACTTAGTTTACAGAAAGCCTACTCTTAGATGTCATGTAAGAACCTTATTCTTCCAAACTTCCTAATCATACCCTCAACCTGAGAACTGTTGTTAGATTGAAATTAGCAGTTAAAACCATATTTAAATTTGAAGGAAAGAGTAGCTTCGTGTGACCATTTTATGTGGCTAGTTCCTTTAGTGTCATTGGCCAGAAGTTATTTATTCATTCCCTGTGTAATCATTTGTAAGTGAGTCCTAGGGGTTCCCAAGATTGGTTTAAGACTAAACAGTGTCCACCCTGAACAAAAGTTGTGTCAGTGTTGGCTTCTTCTAAGGCACATTACCTACAAGGAAGACAGATTGGATGGATATCTGAGGTGGAGAAATGGGGATCTCTTAAAAGGACGAATGGATACAGATTAGATATTACAAGGAACATGCTTTGGAAGTTATAAGTTAACAGGGCTTGGGCTGGGAATATGGCCTAGTGGCAAGAGTGCTTGCCTCGTATACATGAAGCCCTGGGTTCGATTCCCCAGCACCACATATACAGAAAATGGCCAGAAGTGGCGCTGTGGCTCAAGTGGTAGAGTGCTAGCCTTGAGCAAAAAGAAGTGAGGGACAGTGCTCAGGCCCTGAGTCCAAGGCCCACAACTGGCAAAAAAAAAAAAAAAAAAAGTTAACAGGGCTTACTAATAGTTTGAACAGATAAGAGATGGATGTTTTGAGTTTCAACAAGTGGCTGAAAAGGTGAGATAGGGTAGATAGGAGGGAAGATCAGGTTTGGTAATTAAGATTTGTCTTTGTAACGTTTACTCATGAGACATAATAAAGGCAATCAAGTTATTAGCTGGATGAATTTAAGTTTCAAGGAAAGGCTAAAACTGAGAACAGATTTGAGATGATAGTTTTGTTTTTTTTTAAATGCACTGGAGATTGGATATTACTAAAAAATGTGTGGCTACCGCAGTTAACTGAAGGCAGTCTTGATGCAAGCCAGATTTACAAGCAGAGTACATTGTAAGGCATTGGGATAGCTAGAAACTGAAGAGTAATGCACCACTGTCCAGGTGGGTGGACTAAGCATGGTGGATATACTTACTGCCCCTCACAACTCAGAAACTGAAAGAATATGGCTATCTTAAAAACAGAGTGCAGATCAAGACATAGCATAAAAATATTATTAGTATATCATAGAAATATTTCAAGAGGGAGTTGGTTCATTGTGATAGTTCTCTACAGCAAATATTTAGTGTTTTGAAATAAGATGAAGCATATATGGCATCCCATGACAATTCTAAGCCAAAATCTAATGAAAAATGCGAATCCTTCTTAGATTTACAACTTGACTTCAAATGGAATTGAGTTACAGAAAATGACTGGGAGATTGTGAAAAATTACAAGGGAAAAAAGGACTCACCACTCAAACATTTATGTCTATATCAATAAAAACTTCTACAATGGAGCAAATTGACAGCAACTTCATTTCCCCATATATTCACTCAACTAAAATTTAAAGAGTACTTATATCAGAGACTATATTATATGCTGTTGAAAGAAAAACTCAAGTTTGTAGAATAGTCCCTTATCCCTGAGTTCCTTTTCATTTCCTAGCAGAGTGATTATGGGCAAATTACTCAGCCTTTTGGTGCTTCAATTTCTTTGTGAAATGCAGATGACAACTTAGCTCAGGGTTGTTGCAAAGATAAAGGCATAAAATAGCATAGATCAACATTTGATACACAGTAAGCACCACAAAAGCATTAGTTATTAAGAAGTGGTAAAGAAATGTCCATAGTAGCAGTAACATAGTTAAGAAAAACCAAAACCAAAACCAAATACTTATTGGTCTCTACTATATTGGTCTTCACATTAATAGTTTAACCCTGCAGATGTTCTATTTTAAAGAGCAGTGAAACTATTACAAGGATGTTTTGAAGTTTAAGATAACAAAAAGCTAGTTAAGTGCCTAACTATGAAGCAAATCTTGCCCAAAGACCAGAACTCGTTACTTCCCAATCTTTTGCAGTAACTGCAGAATTCTGGGTTCTACGTCTATTGGCTGCCCATTAGCTAGGATATTCTGGGCCCCTTGGCTCTTTGTTTCCTAACTTACTTAGGAACTTTTCTAGTTAATAAAATAGCTCCTTTATAAAAAAAAAAAATAGGATGGAAGAAAGATAGTCTCCTTAACAAATGGTGCTGGCAAAACTGGTTCAACACATGCAACAAACTAAAATTAGATCCTTATATATCACCCTGCACCAAAATCAATTCCAAATGGCTCAAAGACCTAGAAATTAAAACAGATACCCTGAAAACACTAAAAGAAGGAGAAACACTTGGGCTCCTTGGCACAGGACGGAACTTCCTTAACAAAGACCCAGAAATACTACAAATCAAAGAAAGGATGGACAAATGGGACTGCATCAAACTGCAGAGCTTCTTCAGGGCAAAGGACATAGCTTGCAAGATAAACAGAAAGCTCACAGATTGGGAAAAGATCTTTACTGGCCATTCAACAGACAAAGGCCTCATATCTAAAATATATGTGGGACTAAAAAAATACATTCCTCCAAAACAAAACCACAAAGAACCAATAGCCCCCTCAACAAGTGGGCTAAAGACTTACAAAGAGACTTCTCTGATGAGGAAATGAGAATGGCCAAGAGACATATGAAAAAGTGCTCTACATCACTGGCCATAAAAGAAATGCAAATCAAAACAACATTGAGATTCTATCTCACCCCAGTAAGAATGTCCTATATTAAGAAAACTAACAATAAATGTTGGAGGGGATGTGGCCAAAAGGGAACCCTACTTCATTGTTGGTGGGAATGTAAACTGGTTCAGCCACTCTGGAAAGCGGTATGGAGATTCCTCAGAAGGCTAAACATAGAACTCCCCTATGACCCAGCAGCCCCACTTCTGGGCATCTACCCAAAAGACCACAAACAAGAACACACTAAAGCCACCAGCACAACAATTTGTCATTTGTCGCAGCACAATTTGTCATAGCTAAAATATTGAACCAACCCAGATGCCCTTCAGTAGACAAATGGATCACGAAAACGTGGTACATATACACAATGGAATTTTATGCCTTATCAGAAAGAATGACATTGCCCCATTCGTAAGGAAATGGAAGGACTTGAAAAAAATTATATTAAGTGAAGTGAGCCAGACCTAAAGAAACAGGGACTCTATGGTCTCCCTCATAAGGAAAAATAAGCACAGGTTTAGGCTAGTCACAGCAGAGGTTCACAAGAGCCCAATGGCTATGCCCTTATGAACGCATCAGATGATGCCAAGTGAAATGAACTCCATGTTATGGAAACGACTGTTATATCACTGTTGTAATTACTTTCAACATGCCATGTGAAACCGTAGCTTCTATTGTTGATGATCCTCTTGTATTCGCTTCCTGTGGTTGTACCTGCACTATCTTTGTATCTTATCTGAGTACATTGGAAACTGTATATACTGGTATTAGAACTAGGAAAGTGGGCTGGGGATATGGCCTAGTGGCGAGAGAGCTTGCCTCGTATACATGAGGCCCTGGGTTCGATTCCCCAGCACCACATATACAGAAAACGGCCAGAAGTGGCGCTGTGGCTCAGGTGGCAGAGTGCTAGCCTTGAGCAAAAAGGAAGCCAGGGACAGTGCTCAGGCCCTGAGTCCAAGGCCCAGGACTGGCCAAAAAAAAAAAAAAAAAAAAAAAAAAGAACTAGGAAAGTGAAAGGTAATACCAAAGTCAAGATACACAGGATAAAAAGACAAACGACTACAAAAGCAAGACTTGGAAAACTGTTTGGTGTAAACCAAGTGAACAACTCATGGGGGGAGAGGGAAAGGGGGAGGAGGTAACAAACAGTACAAGAAATGTATCCAATGCTTACTGTATGAAACTGTAACCTCTCTGTACATCAGTTTGACAATTAAAAAAATAATAAAAAAATAGCTCTTTTAAACTTTTTTCTATCATAAAGTTAAGAGTGACATAATTCAGGTAAAAATAGCCTCTTTTGTCTGATTAATAGGATCTATGTGTAAATCCAAAGTTAAAGAGAACTATAAAATGTAAACTGCATCAATTTTTTTTTCAGGTGCCCAACGTCTCACTTCCTACTATTGTTTCCTTGATTTGAAATACTAATTTCCAAGTAACTAATCCTTAATAAAAACTGGAACCATGAAAAATAATTCTTTGTTTATAAAAATACTACTTATACACATAAGGCTTCTCTACTTTCCAAAGCTGTCCTGTTTTCCTTATTCTATCTGAGGTGGCTTGGCAAGGTAGGGTTACGTAGGTCTAAACAAGAAAAAAAACACATACTAATGTTCAAAATCATTATGATACACAATTTACATTTGAGATCACTAACTGCTAATGTGATGGCTATTTATGACACTGTTACATAAACTTTACATTTTAATTATTCAACAGTACTGATAATTTACTTATTAAATTTGAAAACATTCCCTAAAAAAAAGAATCCTTTACAGAGCAGGCAAATTAAATCTTTCACTCATAAGAGCCGGTGCAGCAAGAGTAATCATTTTGGAGAAACTTTTTTGTATTAATTAATCTGTTGTGTGACACCTGAGAATATCACATGTTAATATTTTGAGCCTAATCACCTAATTTGAACAGACTATGCTATAAAATTATTATTTTATAAACACAGTCACCTTATAAATGTCAGCAAATGTTGGCTAAACTATCAAAAGACAGATGACATTAAGGTTTAATGTGATGTAAAAGCAGTACCTCTTAAAATGGGACTAACATTTAATTGATGTTGCTTAAGAATTTTAACTTCGGATGAGTTAACCTGATACCAGTTAAAATTAAAAAAGAAAGTTTCATAAGTTGGAATTTTACTGTCAGATTGTAAGTTAATCATAAACATGAAAATAAAATTAACAGTCAAAAGATTAAAACACCTAACCAAAGCAAGAGTACAGCGAAATGTTTATTTTTTGTTACAAAAACAAATTCAAGCAGGTAATGAAATACACAATACATATATTTTTTAGAAATATCCCATCCTGGTTTCTTTGTCCTAGAATTTAGTGTACAGTTCAAGTTTACTTCAATATTTGCTAGATGCTATGAAGTCTCCATCTTATAACCATGCTTCTCTAGTTCAGCTCTGCAATAAAACAAAGAATATCATCACTACATTCTTTATAATAAATCAAAGAAACACGTCTTTAAAAAATAATTATAAGCATTAATACAATTGCATGTATTAATACAAATATAATTATAAATGCAATTAATATATAATATTAAATAAGCTGAGCCTAGGGCACCAGCTTGAACTCTTGTCCAAATAAAAAGGCTTTAGTTCCTAAACAGAGATTTACGTAAGGAAGCTAGATATGCATTAATAAGACACTAATAAAATTTTGCTTGCCTTTTAGTTGACTTAATTTTATTTTCCTCAATTTTTTTTTTACAAATTGCTTTATGGAAGATATGTGAGAGATTTGACCATACAAATGTTCTGTTCCTAATAAATCTTTATACATTAATCACTGTTTCTGTGTTGGTGGTGCTAGGAATTAAACCCAGGGCTTCACACATGCTAATTAGGTATTGTATCACTGAGCTACATCCTTTCTGACTAAATACACATCAATACCACAACTGTACAGATTTTATAACAATCACAGTTATTATTATATTCTACAGAAAGAATAGACTGTATATTGATACTTATTGTTGTAACCAAGAAAAAAAACAAATTTAAAGATGTGGAAGTTTTCTGTATTTCCTACATGCTGTCAAACTAAATATGTCAAAAAATATTAAAACTTTACTTGACTAACTTGAAATGTGAATTAAATTTGAGAAGGTTTTTAGTGCTATAACCATATAAAACATTTGCACAAAAAGTTTAAACATGTAATTAACTTTAGCTATTTAAATTATCATTCTGAATATTACCAGTAGATCATTTACCACTATCCAGATTTTATCAAGGTTGAAGACGAAATTACTGGAGGGCTAGTCTGTGTATAGATGAGTAAGTGTAAAACTATGCTTACTGTACTCTATGGCAATAAGATAAAATGACATTTATTCTCAGTATAATTTGGTTTAGATGCCTTTGTACTATCAAATGTTACCACAGTGCAAAAAACATGTTAAGAAATAATGTGTATTACTCAATTGCCCAAACACCTTCAATATCTTGAAATTTCTTATTTATAATACAAATAGTAACTTAACTTCATGAATTATGTCAAGGTCAGGGATTATTTAAATGATTCATCCTGTCTTCTATTTGGGTGTAGAGCATAAGGTTAACAGTGCAAAGAAGCCAGTGCAAATCTGATTCTAGTTTCTCTTTTGGTAAGTTTAACTAAATTGTTTCATTTGGGCTCTTTCCCCTCCCCTCAGGAAATTAAAAGTTCTATTTTCTGTCCTTCATTATAACAATTTATCCTCTTCCATCTGAGGGCTAAATGAGAGGGAGTTATATATAAATATAACACAGTAAGTATCATGCTAAGAATGAAGGCTGAAGGGAAAAGCCAAAAGCTTTATTTTTAATCATAGAGAGCTTCTCAAATGTTTCCAACAAAGACTTCTGTTATCAATCTTCAGAGAATGTAGTAATTGTCTCTACATTTTATCTCAAGTTAAAATTTTATACTTTTTTATTTAAAATGGAAAGAATTGCAAAATTTTCTTAAACACCAGCTTTCTGTTCCTTTTTATAAAAACTCCCTACAGATTATTCATTTTCTTTTACTTGGAAAAAAAAAAAAACAATGCCTCAGAAATTCAACCTAAGATTTAAATAAGCAATACCAAAGTTAACCCTTCAAGTTTGTGTATATTGTCTTGTGCATGGGAGGTGGTCACAAATTAATTAATTGTATGCATAAACTGTTTCTGAACATAAAGGAAATAGTGAAATGCTATCAACTAAATTCTTGGAGAATATGAAAAGTTCCTTGCTAATCCTTAAAAGTGTAAGAAACTAAACCTAAAATAAATTGAGGCTATAAAGTACAAAACAAAACCATTGTATCATGAGTCTGCTATATGCAAAAAATCAAATAGAACAAAAAAGAGGGAAGAAACTCAGCACAGCTGGACTACTGTACTATAGGACACGTACAATAAAGATAGACTGTGCAGCAAAGGCAGTCGTATTCCCTTCTGCAAACAAAATTAGGAGAAAAAACAGTAAAAACTATAGTTCTTATATTTATTATAATGATTATGTCTGGAGTGAGAAATCAGTAACTATACTGGCTTTTTAAAACTTAAGACATGATACAAGGTTAAATACACTTCATAGCACTATTTTTACTGATATGCAAAGAAACAAATTAATACTAAAAACAGGAAAAAAATAACTCAATTACTTGGACACAGAGCTTTACTGTTTTCTATTTGTTAATAATGGTAATTCCATTGAATGAGAAAAAGGAATGAAAAGTGTGATATGTTGAATTTCTGTTTATTTAACAAACACCACAACTATTCACCCTACAATATTAATTCATTTAATGATTTGCTTAAGGTCTTTACAATAGCTTTAAAGTGAAACTCAGGCACTTTGAGTAAAGCTTAAAGTACATCTCAGGATTAGAATCCAACCATGTTAGAAAATAGTAAACTCTGCCCTTTATCATGGCTTTCGATACCATAAGAAGGGCTTCCATACATTTTATAAAAAACTCCCACGGGAGACTTTAGTCAATACAAATGTCTTAAAGAAGGAATGTCTGAGGCTATATTTTTCACTAGGTTACTTAAATGAAATAAAAGTTTAAAAAGTGGTTTCTCAATTGCCATAGCCGTATTTAATGGCTCAATAGCAATATGTGACTGTATTGGATTGTGTAAAATAAAAAAACGTTTCCATTCTAAGTTCTATTTGACAGTACTAGTAATACATCAATAACTCTAAATGGTAAAAACCTCACGATTCAAACTGGAAAATAAAGCAACTGGAAATATAATAAAACATTATGACTGAAGATATGCACAGATTATAGTCTATTTCTAAGCCAGTAAAGTAGGTGGTAGTAACGAGAAATTCAATTATCAGTATTTACTACTACAAGTTCTGATAAAACCTTTATATTCAATAATACAAAATAATTTTTTTAAGATAAGGGTGCTCTATGACCAATGAATGAGACAAAAACTGGAGGAATCTGACTGCTGAGTAAGGGAAGAAAAATTCATTTTTCATTTTTTAAAATTTCAAAAAGATATTAAATAAGAAAAAACTGAAGTTGAAGGAACATAGAATAGCATTGGAAGGTGTGAAATTAAATACTCTATCAGCATATGACTCTAATGAGAAGTGAAGTGACTTATAATAAAATTCTGAAGTTTGTTTTTAATGGTGACATTAATAGCAACTGCCTGCTGTACACTGACTTTTTCTTTTATGGAACTTAGATTCCTCTTACATTCAAAAACACTTTACACAAAAATGGAAAAGCTGAGTGGGGCTTGGTGGCTCATGTCTGTAATCCTAGTACTTAAAAAAGCTGGGATCTGAGGATTGAGCTTCAAAAGCCAGCCTGGGCAAAAAAATATAGGAGACTATCTCCAGTTCAACAGTTTAAACTACCAGACTAGAGGTATGGCTTAAGTGGTACAACACTAGATGTAATCAAAAATTATGAGTGAGAGCTCAAGGCTCTGAGTTCAAGCCACAGTACTAGCATACAAGTACACCCGCACACATATGCACATGCACACACACACAAAGCTAAACAAAATAATCATAAACTCCAGCAATTCTATGTGTATATCCCTAAAATCTGAAAACTCAAATACATAGCGTGCATTTCACAGCAGCATACTACTAACAAAACCCAGACATTTTGAACTGATAAATAAAAATACAGAGTAGCCAGGCACTGGTGGCTCATGCCTGTAATCTTAGGTCCTCAGGAGGCTGAGATCTGAGTAAGCTGAGATCTGAGGATTGCTGTTAAAAGCCAGCACAGCCAGGAAAATCCAGGAGACTAATCTCCAATTAACCACCAAAAAGCTGAAAGTGGAGCTTTGGTTCAAGTGCTAGCCTTGAGCACAAAAGCTCAGGGACAGTACAGAGGTTGAGTTCAAGCCCCAGGATGGGCACCAAAAACCAAAACAAAAATCCAGCATACCCACAGTTAGTCATTTATTATTGAGTCATAAAAAGGAATAAAACATAATGCTTGCCATTGCATGGATAAACTTTTAAATTATGTTTTGTGAATTTGGATGAATAAGGACAAATGGCACATTTCTTTCATTTATGTGAAATATCCAGACTAAGTCTATTAGGTAGCTTTGAACTTGAAAATGAAAAAGAACATTTCATGACCTCAAGACTACTCAGATTTGGGAATCACTAATCTATAGTCTTCCGGCACTCTATAATGCCTTCTGCCAAAATATTCAATACTGATAGAAAATTAACACTGACAGAATTAACCTCACCAAAAGCACAAACAAGTTTCTATTTAACTACCTTTGTAAACTTAATAGAAGGACCAAAACAGATACTTATCTGTTTTTGAAACTCAAGGAGGCAATGTCTTATTTTACATAATCCAAAAATGTATTTCAAAGGTTAAATATGTTTTAAGAGGACAATTACTTACATAAGTTATATATTGAAGACTTACAATTAATACAGAGCTATAACAAAACTTCAGCTGAAAACCTACCGTAGCTGATTGGAGAAGTCATCTTCTACATTGTCATCATCCCAGTTATCCTCCCAGACATGTGCATCTTCATCTTCATCCAAACCAGCCCAATCTGAAAACAGGAACAGAGTTTGTAAAAGACAGAGGGAAGGTCATGGTAATAACTTAACAGTAGTTTGGAAAACAAAAACAAAAACTGGAATTGTGTTGGAGGGGATGGAGAGGCTCATCTAGCAAGACTGGGGAGAGGCCCTGAATTAAACCCCAGTACTATTACTAAGTTAATAAAACATAAAAATAGGAACAGATGTCTAAATACTTCTCCAATCACTCAATAAATTAAAAAAAAACTTCAGAAAGTTTGCCACTGAACATTCAGAACTCAAAAAGTTAATATCATAGCTATAAGAAATTGTAACCTTCTTCCATGAACCTCACAGTTTTACCACTTTGTTTCTGTTTCTTAAATTTACAGAACGTCTAACACAAGTAATAAATAATTCTATGAAAACTTAAAATTTCAGGACAATATTTAGACTTCACTGACTTTTCCTTTTCTTCTCAAATGCATTACTGCATTTATTGTGCACACAGTCTCATGGGATAGATTTTGATTTTTTTTTGAGCTTTTGTACAGTCTATTTCATAACCTTTCAAAACATAAATACCAGCAACCCTAAAACAAGTTGCAGGGTGATACCAGTATAGAGTTTAAAATTGTTAAACATAAAAAGGTCTACTAACTTATATATGAATATTAAAAAGTAGATCAGTTTATAAATAATGGCTAATCTCTAACAACATCAATATAAATAAAATTCAGACTTTTTCTCTTTTTAATTTTTGTGTGTGCGTAGTAGGGTGTTTGAACTCTGGGCCAGGAGCTTGCTAGACAAGTGCTCTAACATGCTACACTCACAGTGCTGAAATTTATATGAATAAGGAGGACTGCTGCAGTGTTTAATCTTCTAAACATTCCTTCCCTTTTGGAGGTAGAGGGAAGGTATAGATTAAGATTTTAGCTTAGCTTACACTAGTTAGAAAGGCATTCTAGTCCTGGAGTAAGGAATAGCTACTGAGAAAGTAATAGTGAGAACAATGATGTTCCATACCACTAGGAACTATCAGTAAGATACCCTTACTATCATCAAAACTATTTCAGAAACCAAGGTGCATACAATGATGTAAATTTATATCCAAGTATCCTTTCTCTTATGCTCTTGAATACAAATTCTTTGCAGAATATATGAATTAGGAATGCATCCTTGGCTCTTATTCTCCTTTAGTGCTTCCGAGTGATAACTGTTTGGTAATACATTGTTGATTTTCAGATCTGTCTCAAATGCAGAACTCTACCTTAGGCTACAGACTCCTTTTCATATGCCTACTGAACACAAGCTCAACACCACCAAAACTATTTTCAATTACTCCATCCCAAATCAACATGTTTTTGTCTTGCTACATAGCCATACTAAGTAGGTAGACACTGTTTCAAAGTTTAAAAAAAATTAACATTCAAATCCACTGTTAACTCTCTTGTTGTTAGTCATGCTGCTCAAAATACATATATATAAAATCTCCTAGTGTGAAAACTGTAATGAAAAATTAGGCACAAGATCATCACTTTTATTTAACCACTAACTTCATATTTCATGTTTTTAAACTGCTTCATGCTGTTCCTCATCTTTCTTTGTGCTCTCTTCTACTCTTAGTGCCTTGACTTAAACTTATCTGAATTTAGTTCAAATGTCATTTATTCATTATCTCAATAAAAGTAATTCCAAATCTTTTTAGGAATGGCAAGTTCAGATCTGGGACATTTCTTTCTAATACCAAAAAAAATTGTCAGGGCTGGGGATATGGCCTAGTGGCAAGAGTGCTTGCCTCGTATACATGAGGCTCTGGGTTCAATTCCCCAGCACCACATATACAGAAAACAGCCAGAAGTGGCGCTGTGGCTCAAGTGGCAGAGTGCTAGCCTTGAGCAAAAAGAAGCCAGAGACAGTGCTCAGGCCCTGAGTCCAAGGCACAGGACTGGCAAAAAAAAAAAAAAAAAAAAAAAAAAAAGAAACATGGTTTAAAATAATGATACACTGAATTTAAAAAAGTTTTTGAGTCCACAGCAATACCTGAGAGATACCAATATTCTTCTTTACCATTCCCATTTGTGAGAAAACAGTAACTCAAGCAAGGATCAACTATGTATGTTAAAGTTACAGGGTGAAAAATGGTTGGGTAACGGGTCAGTGCTTATTATTCATTAAAAAGGGGAAAAACTGAGACATGGTCACCATGTTAACCAAGTGAACAATCTCATCATCGCCAATAAACTGGAATGACTTAACATGTTTCTTGATATGATGTAATACGAAATACACAGTATTTTATAGTACTCTTCTTGCTAACAAACTTCATTCTGAATCTAATCTTGAAGAAGCTATCAGATAAACCCAGAAGGTAGAACTTTCTAAAACCGGCCTCTTCATATAAGGAAAAAACAAAAAAAAAACACCCCAAAAGATGGTAATTGTTTCAAATTTAAGAACTGAAGTACCCTAACAAGAAAATATAATATGTAAGTAAATTAAGTGAACCCAAAAGTGAACAAAAAATGTTAAGACTTCTGAGGGTGGAAGGACTGATAAAATATGAACTGTTTTTATTTGGACTGCTCACATGTGCACACATATGCAAAACAGAAGTCTGGATCAATTTCACTAATTACTTCATATCCATCATAAAAACAGCATTTCCATCATTTATAAATCCTCCATACAGTATATACATGTTATACTGTAACTTGAAAAACATGTAAACTGAGTACAAACCACAAAAGAGGAAAAACACAATAATTAATTTCACATAAGTCCAAATTAAAATGGCAGCAAATTTTCATCTGTAAAGTTGGCAATAACTTTTGATTAACATAAGCAAGTTTATGAAAGATAAACTGTAGATGGAAATGCAAATTTATGGTATAAACTCCTCAAAGGCAATTTGAGAATATCTGTCCTAATTTAAATGGGCCTGGTTCCAGGTGAGGTGTCAGAGACCAAGTTCATCACTCCAAGCTGATAAGCATGGTATATGAGCATGGTACAGCTGTTCTGTCAGAGGCTGAACAAAATAAGTCACTCACACTCCAGCAAGGAAAGGAAGGCCTCTGACAAAGGAAGAAGAGAATAAAAAAAAAATGCAAAAGAATACTTGTGTTCTCATTTTTCTGTCATTTACTTCCAATTATCAGAGGAAAAAGAAAATTAATGAACAAGGTTTCAAATCCTTCCAGTATCTGTTTTATGTGAAAAAGCATTACAAGTTTCAAGCAAATTACTTGTTTTCGACTCCATTCTACCTATCCTAACTACACAACGGATGAAAACTGAAACCTTCTACTAAGTTGCTCCCCAGTTCTAAAATTCTGAAAATATAAAAGCTTCCAAAAATATACTTATATCAATTATGCCTAGGAATTTTATTTGACTTCCTAAAGAAGCCTATTCTCAGAGATCCTTAACACGATTTTTAACAGCTCCAGCTTAATGACCTGTATTACAAAGCCACTAAGTAGAATTTGCTTGTAAAGAATTGTCAATGTCTTTTAGTGCCAGAAAGCATAGCAGCCACTGAAGTATTAGCTATAAGCTTTCACGTACAATGAGAAAACTAAAGCTCTTCTACGGCTGGGAAGTTAATGGAGGTGCAGAAATCCAGTGTCCCATAAAGCTGAAGTCAACAAGGGGGATTCAACACCCAACCCATTATCCTCAAGCCTCCCTCCATCGCAGGCTTCATTAGCATAGTCCCGAGGATAAATCTCAAGGCCCTAAGTTGGCGCAACAACTTCATTCCAGAAAAGTTGAAAGGCCAAAGAAGGCTGCTAAACTAAAGAAGCATCATCAAGTCGTGGAGACGAGAACGAGGAGGTGGGTCACCAGGCTGCGGAACCAAAGGCCCATCCACACCGGGCCCCGGGTTCGCCTCAGTCCCGGACCACCCCCTTCTCCGCTACGAGGACCCGGCTGCTCAGAGTGGGGACCCGGCAGCCGCCGTGCCTAGGCCTCGCCACTAGCAAGGTCACGGACCCCGAGGCCGAGTCACACGGGAGGTGCAGACGCCCCCTCCCGCCCCCGGCATCCCGGCCCCAACCCGAGCTAGGCCCCGACTCCTGCTCCCCACCACCCGGAGGCCTGAGTCACCCTCCACGCCTCCCCCACGTTCACCTTCGGCAGGAAACTCCTCGAACTCGTCATCCTCCTCCAGGAGACCCAAGTCTACCGGCTGCTTTTTTTCTGACATTGCGACCCTCCACGCTCGGCGCCGTGTGGTCCCACAGCGAAGGTGGAAAACGTTTACCGCAAACGGCCGCCGCAGCTTACCGCCGCCAAGGCCCTGGCGGAAGCTGGTGCTCACCATAGAGACGCAGGGCAAGAGCTCCTGGGCGAGCACGGGGAATGCTGGGATACCGGAGGTCCTCCCAGTTCTTTCTGAGCCCTCAGCAGGCCGGCCTTTGGATTTAGTAAGGTGGATTTTTGTCTTGCCAATCTTTTTTTATTTTTATTTTTTTGCACTCAGAGTTAACAAGTGTATAGGTTACCTTCACTAGAAAAGAATCATACTATGTTTAAAAAAAAGTAACCAATTTTATGTAACTTACAACCAAGAAAGGAAATTTAGAAAGATGAAGTGACTGCTCACATCAGTTTTGAGTGCCAGGTCCTTCACACACATTATCCCACACTTTTAGCCAGTTTCCTGAGCATGTTATTAAATCTCCACGTCACAGAACATTCAGGTTCTGAAAAGACAGCCAAAGTTATTCACATAGTACAGATTGGTTTACCTGATTCCAATCTCATTTCCAGTATAACCTTTGGGGCAAATGACTTACTAGAATTTCTGGTGTGTGTAGTAACTACAGTATAAAACAATACTATACAAAAATAGATAGGTGGGACAGCTTTTATGTTGTTCAAAATATACCACTTATTTTGTTTATTTACCTCACTTATGTTCTTCCTTATTTAAAATGACAGAGCCTAGCTGTGTTGTGTAGTTTGGTTTCGGATTCACAATTCTGCCTGCCTCCTGGGTGCTGGGAAGATAGGCAGGGTTACAATTCTCCTCTAAGAACAGATTTTAAATAATAATTTTTTAAAGACTCTCAAAAAGTCAACAATCCAAACTTTCAGTTCTTGGACCTATTATTTAGTTCATTGATATATAACAAAGACTGTATCAGTTTTCATCAAGAAGAAAATCAACAGCAAGAAAGTGACTCCCACACAAAAAAAAATTATATTAAGGATTGCCATACTCTCCCCTTTTTAGGTGGCTTGAACTTTGGGCCTCATGATAGCAAGTACTATGCAACTTGAGCAATAGGCCTAGCCATTTTTGTTTTAATAATTTTTCAGATTGAGTCCTGAATTTTTTCCTGTGGCCATTCTCACCTCCCAGGTAGTTTGGATTATAGTATAGGCTCGAGCTCTGAACTCAGTCTCCTTTTACTGCAATTGTAATGGTTCGTGAAATACTGAGAACTGGAACCATTGAAATAACTTCTCATTTTAATTATTGTGGCACATGGAAAAAATTTGTACAACAGTATTAAAGTGTGAAAGGAATATTGCTTCAACACTTAAAAGTACATATTTGCAGAGCAGTTTATAAATCTTATAAATCGATGCCCAATTCCTTAAAAAGGGATTAGACAAATTACTTAATTTCTATGTTGTGTAGTCATTTGCAGCACCATAGTTAAGATTCAATGAATCTTAGCTATTAAATAAGGCATTTGTATTTTAAAAAAATTTAGGTCAGGCCTTTGTGGCTCACACCTGTAATCCTAGCTACTCAGGAGGCTGAGATCTGAGGATCGCAGTTCAAAGCCAGCCCAGGCAGACAAGTCCCTGTGAGACTCTTATCTCCAACTAAGCTCTCAAAAACCAGTAGAGCTGTGATTCAAAAAGGAACAGTGTCAGCCTTGACCAAAACAGCTCAGGGACAGGACTCAGGCCACAGATTCAAGCCCCACAGCCAGACATACACACAAAAAAATGTAGATCTTTTCTATTAACTACAACAGTGTTACAAATGTGGGTTTCATACTTGATGATGAAGTCAGTGCTTCTCCACTTTATAATTAAGAGCAATAATAACAATAATGCATAGTCTTTTCTTTGTACCAGGCACAGGGCCAAGCCCATTTTGTACACTTACTCATTAAATCCTCTACATAGCAGCCCTATTGAATAGCACAATGTACATGGTTTTGTACTCTTGAGGGAATTGAGACAGACAGGTTAGTAACTTGATCAACATATGATATGAGTGCCCATTTAGTAAGGCGGAAATATGGACCATAGCAAGTTGATTTCTTATGTGTTTATGTCTACCAAAGGACAATTGGTAAGAGGTATGAGCAGGCTGATACCTTGAGGAAGGCACTTTGATTTTAAAGTCACTTTCAGACAGACAATTTGAAGTCAATTTGAATAGCCAATAGTCTATTTGAATAACACTTTCAAATAGTCAATTTGAAGTCTCAGGAGGTAGAGCTAATTAGCTATGGAGAGTTGAGACATTGTTTCAGAATATGTAAAAGGTTTGAACTCCTCAAGTCATCTTTCTGGGTTTGGCTGTACAGTTCACTGGTTGTGTGTCCCAAGTAGATTTACCCTTTGTACCTTAAGTTTTCCAAACTTTGAAGTGAGAGTAGTAAAATTACCTTCCTCCAAAGGTGTTGTTTTTTTTTTTGCATAAACTAGCTATTGTGGGCAAAACACTATAAGGTGCCTGGCATATGACAAATGCACAATAAATAATAGCAGCCTGAAGCATAAAAGTATGATAAGGCTGATTTCTACCCTCCACAGTGCATAAAAGTACTCAAAGTTAGAAGAGAAGTAAAAAAGAGCAATGATTCTTGTCATAAAAACATGCAGAACACTTTTGGTGCTGAGTATTGTAGCTATCTTCTCATCTACTTTCTCTGAAGTTTGGAACACTACTATTTACTGAAGGTTTTCACTAAGTCTCCTAAGGGCATTTCCTAAATAAAATTATACCCACAAAACTGGTTAGCAGAACACCTTCAGGAACCTCTTTTCTCCATTAGGTCACAGCATTTGGGCAGCTATCCAAACTGTCATCAAAATTTTACGTGTGTTTGTGATAAATGCAAGTGTAACTTTATTTGAAAAAAAATGGAAGTTTTAAAGAGTTGAACAAATGAAGCTATACACAATTCTAGCCGTGGATGTAAACAAGGAATTCTATAAAGTGTTAAATATGAGAAAGTAGAGATTAAATAGTTTAAAGGAAATCTCTTATCTTGTACAAGTCCATAGCGCTCTTTTCAAATTCCCATTCTTTCTAGACCTTTAAATTTTATCTACTTCCCCCTGAAGCAGATCCTAAGAATCTCAACTATTAATATGCAGGTAAACTTTGGAAATCTGAAGTCATCACTAAACCTGACTGTGATATATGTTGGAAGATTTTATTACTGTTTTGGTAAGAAAACATGACTTTACACTATTGAAATTTTAAGTGCACTATACAATATTACTGACTACTCTTCAGGTGCTGTGTTGTATGGAATATCCCCATAACTTATTCATCTTGCATAACTAATTCTTTACAACAATTCTTCACCCACCCTAGCAACAACCATTCAACTCCATTTCAATGACTTACACTATCTTAGAGACATCATGCTATGGTTTGAAATTAAGTGTCCTTCCAAGACCAATATGATAAAGGCTAAGGACCTAGCCGATGTGTGGTGCTGTGGGAGGTGATGGAAACTTTGAAAGATGGGATCTACTTGGAAGAAGTTAGGTCTTTGGGGTAACATACTCTTGAGAAGCACATTGTAACCATAGCTCCAGCCTCCCTTCTTCCTCCTGTCCTTCCTTTCCTCTCCTTGTTCCTCTGCTACAAGGAGAGAAACTTTGTTCTACCACATATCCCAATCATGATATCATGTCTAATTACAATCACATAAGAAGAGACGCTAACCAACCATGAATTAAAATATATGAAACTATGAGCCCAAATCGACTTTTCATCCTTCTAAATTGTTTTTCTTGTCCCAAATATTTTTCCATAGCTGCAGAAATCTGAACTACACTGGTCATCTAAGTGGAATCATAGAATATTTGTCTTTCTGTGACAGTATTTCTTCATTTACATTTAGATAATGTCTAGAATATTTGTTTTTCTGTGGCAGGATTTCTTCATTTAGATAATGTCTTCTACATCCATTCATAGTATCACACATGCTAGGATTTTTTAATAGTATCCATTTGTATGCAGATACAACACTTTTTTTTGTTTTTGTTTTTGTTTTTATTTTTTTTGGCCAGTCCTCGGCCTTGGACTCAGGGCCTGAGCACTGTCCCTGGCTTCTTCCCGCTCAAGGCTAGCACTCTGCCACTTGAGCCACAGCGCCGCTTCTGGCCGTTTTCTGTATATGTGGTGCTGGGGAATCGAACCTAGGGCCTCGTGTATCCGAGGCAGGCACTCTTGCCACTAGGCTATATCCCCAGCCCAGATACAACACTTTTTATTGTTGTTTTGTTTTTTAATTAAATTTTATTGTCAAGGTTATGTACAGCTACATTCATAAGATAGTGAGTACATTTCTTGTCAAACTTAATACTTCCTCTTTCATTTTTCTCCCACCTTCCCTTCTCCCCAGTCCCCACCTCTGAGATGAACAGTTAATTTCTAACATGTTGTCTAGTGAGTGTTGCTGTTGCATTGATTTGCCTTTTGTTTTTTATCTCACCATTTTCACGTTCTCCCTCCCTTCCCTAATTCAGGTAAATGTATATACAATACCCAGGGTACCAAAATCAAGTATAGTGACAATAGGGGATAAAGCATAGGGAAGAAAAACCGCAAAAATAAAAATAATTTCACATAGTACATTAAAAATAACACCAACAATGAAAAACCTCTTCTTTCCATATCTTGGAGTTCATTTCACTTAGCATCATCTTATATGATTATAAGAACATAGCTATTGAGCTACTGTGATCCTCTGCTGGGACTATCCTAGACATATACTAATTACTACCAATAAGGGATACCATGGAATATGTTTCTTTGCATCTATCCCACTTCACTTAGTATGATTTTTTCCAAGTCTTTCTATTTCCTTATAAATGGGGCAATATCATGCTTTCTGATGGAAGCATAGAATTCCATTGTGATATCACACTTTTTAATCTGTTCACATGCTGATAGATATTTTGGTATCTCTGTTATGCAGTGAACATAGATACTGCCATTCCTATCAACAGATGTTATCTTTTTTACTAATAACCATTCTAACAGATGTAAGATATTATCTCATTGTGGTTTTGATTTGCATTTCCCAGATGATTAGTAATGTAGAGAATCTTTTTATATACCTGTAAGCTATTTATATATCTTCTCGGGAGAACAGTCTACTCAAGGTATTTGCCAAGTGTTTAATTGAATTACAGAAGTTTGGGTTTTTAAAATTTTTGTTTATTGAGTTTGTGTGTGTGTGTATGTGTGTGTGTGTGTGTGCAAGCAAGCAAGCAATGGTGCTGAGGCTTGAACTCAGGGACATGGGCTTTTATTCTCACAGCCCATGCACTACTACTTGAACCACACCTCTAGCTCCATCTTTTTGCTAGTTAATTGGAGGTAAGAAGCTAATGGATTTGTCTGTTTGGGCTGACAAATCAAAATCCTCAGATGCCCATTTCCTATTGAGCTAGCATGAGCCACAGGTAATGGACTGAAGTGTAAGAGTTTTGATGTGCATTGATGTGTATTAGGTATTAACCTCTTCTCCAATATATGGTTTACAAATATTTTCTCCTTACATAGGCTTCCTTTTTATTCTGTTAATGTTTTTTAGAAAATTTGTTTCTTGTTTTGTTTTTTTTTTTGAAAGGCTAGTGATCCAACCCAGGGCTTTGCACTTGCTAGGGATACAGATGCTCAGCCATTGAAGTACATCTCGGTCTTTTCTGCAGAAGCTTTTGAGACTTTAGTTCCACCAGTTTACTTATTGAGTTTTGGGGAGGCAAAATTTACTACTGCAAAAGGGTGCCATGTTAACCATCAATCTGGCAAACAAGCACACACAGAGCAAGTAGACTGCTCCCCTATTTATCCCTAACACAGCAGACCCTGCACCTCTGCTTATATTCACAGAGCTCAGGTTCATGATCTGCTCAATATTGGCTGGTTTGAATAGGGCAAGATGTATTTGCATAAAGTGACCACTAAAAGACTTTGAAGTAAGATGAATAGTACATAAGTAATATCAAAACATACCCACATCCTCTGCTGTTTCTTGAACAATCTGAGGTGTGTCATCTGAGTTCTATCTATTTTTGTTAAGGTAATTGAGTCATATCCAAGAAATCACTGCCTAGACAATTGTAAGGAACCTTTCCCCCTATGTTTTTTTTAGGAGTTTTATAGGTCATGTATTACATTTAAGCTTTTTAGTTGATGTGTGTGTGTGTGTGTGTGTGTGTGTGTGTGTGTGTGTGTGTGTGTAATATCTTTATGGTTGAGTTTATGGAAAGAGAGGTTAAATAAAACTCAAGACAATTTTATTTTAAAAGCATAATACTTGAGAATAAAATATGTCCGTTTTGAAATATAGAGGTATCTTTTCATTCTTTTTGCCCAAAATTATTTAACATAGTTTATAGACTCTTCTCTGCATGTGGCACTACGGGTGCCACTGTAGACACAGCCCCTTTCCATAAGGTTTTATGTCATAGTGAATTTGGTTCATTTCCATCAGTCCATCTGGAGTAAAACTTGTAACATTTTTCTGAAACAGATATTTGTGGCAGGCTATGCTTTTAATCTGTAGTGTGCATTTAATTCTCTGATGATCTTGTTAAAACTCATGTTCTGATTCAATCCATTTTGTAGGACCTAACATTCTTAAACTAGCCCCTAAGCAATGTCAATATTACTGGTCTGGAGACCACACATTAAAAAGCAGGGGATTAGTTGAAATCAAAGTAAAAGGAAATATCTGAGTTTTGAAATAGACCCAGGTAACAATATGAGTCTATAACTTGTTGTGGTCCCTTTAACAACCATACTAAATATAAACATTTGCTTCTCACTGTTGGAACTTTTCCTCTAAATGTCTCCTTTAGGGTGTGTGTGTGTGTGTGTGTGTGTGTGTGTGTGTGTGTGTGTGTGTGTTGTTTCTATAAACAACTCATATACACATCTTCATTAACATTATGAGTACTTCTTATACAAAGAGTGATTCTAAACCCGGGGAAGAATTCCAATTCCAGTGGGAAAAGCTTTTTTGGTTCTTTTGACAGGAAAAAATGCTCACACAAATAAAATGTGAAAATTTATAATTGAAAAAAATCTAAAATATCTAGATTTTATTATAGAGCAAGTATTAATAAATAAGAATTATATAAAACTCATATGCTAATGAGAAGTACTTAATCTACCATGAAGTAAAAGCACAGCCAAAAAAGACCTATCTTACACCAAAATACATGTTCAAAACTTGATATTTGCATGCTCAAGACTTGTTTGAAAAGGCGATTATGGCCTCACAAGTAAATCATAAGAATTTTAAAAATTTTGTAAATGCTGTATTTATATGACAGACAAGAACCACTCTGAAGGAATCATTATGGTTTGGGAAATGATATGCAATTTCAAAATCATCTAAATCATTTCAATTGCCTGTATTTACATTTATATAATGGGTATTTATAATGGTGATTATTTTAGAACTTACCTTGTTTGCCAGGATCTCACATTGGTTTCTATGGGAACAAGAATGGCTGTGAAGAAGAGCATTTTTAAGATCTCATTTTTTACATTCAGTGACTGCTAACTGAACTGTAAATTCTGTTTATCTGTTGCATGGTTTTTAACACTTAAATTTTAACACTGAAATAAAAGTTGAGCATTCTAGCTTTATAACTCATTTTAAATAATAAACGTTAATTTTTTTACAAAACATCTGGCATATTAAAACATTTTAAAATGAAATAACTAGCTTTAGGAGCTAATAATCTGTTCCTTTCATTAAATTTACTAGTGATTAATCCACACTGGCCATGTGCTTACTCTTGGAAAAACGTGTAAAGAAAAATGTGATTTGATATATTGTTTCAATACATTTTGTCTGATGTCAATGCATGCATATTTTTTTTATTTCTTTCTTAAAACCTTCTTAGAAAAGCAATGTAGAATGTTCTGCATTTAAACTTTCCCTCTGCCAACACCTCAGCCATCCTGGGCTATTATTTACTTACTCAGGTACCATGTTTTACCTTGACTCTGAGTTGGGACTTTAGCCTTGTTCTCACACCAGCTGGATCTTATTTTTACTATTTTTTAAAACAAGCTCATAAGTCTTCGAATTTCAGTTTTTTCTTTTTCTTGGAGTAGATTTTTAGGTCATAAAAAGCCAAATGTGTAACTTATGTATTACATTTGTTCAGCTTACTGTATTTAATATTTCCCTACATTTCATGTTTTCCCATAAACTTTATTTACTTCCCTGGAAAAATTAAATTTCAGTATATTTTTATTCAATTCCCTCAAAGTAATGAAAACCCACTAAAAATAAGAGAAGCCTATTTCAGAAGAGTGCTAAAACTCAATTTTTTCCCCTTCTCCTCAAACTATAAAAGATGCCAGTTGAAAAGCACATGGCATCCCTTAACCAGCTTATGTAATAACTACTCCAGTTATTGCCGATATATAATCTGTGTCTTAAGTTCTTAAATCCAAAAAGTACAGGTTGATGGCAGGGTGCCAGGTGGGGTAAAATGAGCACTGTTTTTTTTCTTAACTTTCCTTTGAATTGGTGGGGTTCTGCCTGCCTTCAGCCTAGACTTGACCTTGGATTATCAGAGACTTGTGATAGTTTGAGAAGTGCAGTTGCAAGCCTGGCTGTAACTAAGAGATTATTCTGTAACTTAGGCCAGGTGGAAGCTCCAGGAAATTGTGATTTTTTTTCCTTTTTTAACTGTTTTTTCATATTAAAATTTTCATATTAAATGATCAGGGTATACCTCATAAGTAGGTACAATTAAAGTCTTTTTGATCTCTATTTTACTTTATGAGAAAAAGTAGGAGTTACCTAATTTTGAAAAGGGGTGACGATAAATAAAGGAGACACATGTAGCCAAATGTTTGGGGGAAAGTAATTGATCACCTATTCTATTTTCTAAGTTAGTCTTAAATAGAAGAAGAAAACAAACTGACAGGCAAAAACAAGTCTAAAGTTACGCTTTAGACAGGAAATATTTGTCTTGAGAAGTATCTAAACCTGAAGATGAAATAAAACAGACTACTACTCAAAATGGGACCCATGGGCCAGTGTCTATCCAGAAAGTGAAGCACTCTCACTATATACTTCATTTAGTCCTATGATTTTGGATTGATAAAAGTCATTCCATGGTATTTGAAAAAAATAATTAATTTCTCCTACAAACAGTGATGCATTGATTTAACTTAAATTTCTGTAAGCAGAAAAGAAAACGAATGTCTCATTTGAGCTTTATAGGATCAGTAATAAGTTATTTCTTTGTAATTGTGTCTGAAAGCTTGGAACTGAGGTGTTTTTAACTCTTTTTAGCTCTAAGATAAACTTTATTTTTATGAGAATATAGTAAATAAATAAACATTGCTCTTTGGTTTTGCAGATTACAAAATAAAAAAAAAAGATGCAAAGAGTTGACCTGAGACATTAGATATGACACAATTACTATCAAACTTTTAAGGTTAAATGAAAAGCATTGCTCAGAATGTACTTCATATTTTAATAAATAAAATAAAAACACAGACTGATTATGGCAGCAAGTCGGATATAGTCACTGTTTCAGATGGCAGTAAATCTTGTCTTAAAATTTCAGGAGGAACCTTCGCATTATGTTACAGTCCTTCAATGGGTGACTAGTGAAATTACACATACTGCAAATCAAGGGGAAGAGGAATTCAATAACCAAACCCAAAGTTAAACAAAGAAAAGAAGAAAGATTAAGGTAGGAACACATGTGTAGTTTGGCTTAAAAAAACTGATTTAGCAGAAATCTAAGTCCTCACCTTTCTGAAAAGTATAAAATGGCAAAAAGAGAAAGGGCTTGCTAACTTGGAGTGCAAATAGGAGAAATAAAATAGAAATAAGAAAGGGAACGTTTAGTCAAAACATCAGGAATTCTTGCTAATTGTCAGGAGTATTAAGTTTGTTGAGTGGGCGCCCAAAGGAATCTCTGGAGACATTTAAAACCTTATTGAACAAAGCCATGGACTTTGTATTGTGGAAAGCAATACTTAATGGAAAGAGAGATGGCATGAATCAACTTTGAGCACTTTTCTAGCTTCAATTTCTACTATTTCATAGATCAGTGAAGAATAGTTGCTAAATTCTTGATCAACCCTGACAAATAGAATTCAAACTAGGAATAAAACCCCAGACAAAACAATAAAATCAGCCAAAATTGAAATAAGCCCCTCAAAACAATAATAATAATAATAAACACAAAACTAAAATCTTGCATCATATCCTAAATACAACAAATTTAGATTCTGGCAATCTGCCCAGAGGAATAAATTCCAGAGACCAGATCCTTCACTGAGCAAGCTCAATCAAACAGTAAGTTGCAAGAGTTTGACATCCTTGCAAATCCTCTCAGGTAGGACAGAAGGAAAAAAAAAATAAAAGAGAAAAGGATTCTATTCTAGAGCCTGGTTATCAATGAATTATTCACTCTGCAAGGATTTGTAGATGGCCTAGTGTCTGCTGGGCAGTGTTCTAGGGTAGGGCACATGAGTAAACAAAACAGACAAGAGACTTGTCCTTGACAGTTTTCTTTCGAATGTAAGGAAAAGTAAATACCATATAACATATCATAGGTGGGTGGGTGCTCAGACAGGGTAAGGAAGAGGAAGAAGTGTGCAGTCAGCATATTTAATAATGTATGTGTAATAATGCAATGCAAGGTAAAACTGGAGAAAGAGCTTTTCAGGAAGAGAGAATCTAAAAAAAAAATCAAAAAAAAAAAAAAAAGGAAGAGAGAATCTGTAAACCACCTGTATTCGACTGTAACCTCTCTGTACATCACTTTGACAATAAATAAATAAATAAATAAATAAATAAATAAATAAATAAATAAATAAATGAAGACAGGGTAGTTACTAGTGATGTGGAGAGGAATACTAAGAAATAAAATCAAGGAATTTCATGAGGTGTTATGAAGGTCTTTTTTTCTGAGTAAACTACCCACTACATCTCGTTTCTGAGAACTTAATGAAGAAATTAATTCACATGAGATAAAGTATCAGCTTTCCTGTGGAAACCACTGAACCTCACATCAGTGATAGTCTGTGCTCCCATTCAGAATGTTCAAGTGATAACACACTATAGCTCAATATAGTGGGACTTTAATGTATAAGCATTTCTTGTGGTGTTACTGAAAAAGTAGGAAGAATCATAAATATCAGAATTCTGGATATTTGCTTCTATTTTCTTCCTAGACCAGCAATAAAAACTATTCAAACAACATTATATGTGATCTTTGTATGATGTTCATATGTTTATGAAATACATATTCTGCCACAGGAAAAAATATCTGAAATTCTATTATGGGGTCATGTTATATGAAACCTAATGTTTACTAAGGACTTGATAAATATTTAAGATTGATTTCAGGAGGTTAAAATCAATTTAGAAGACAAATGGATTGAGTTGTGAGAAGTAATGGTAATATTGAGGGGATTGTTAGATATTTTCAGGTATTTTAAAAGTTATTAAGTATAAAGTTAGTAAATCACGGTTAGTAATGTTACTTCATTAAGATTCTTCTCAGGTAGATAGCAATATACATAGCCATGGAAGTGGGTCCATTAAGATTTTTTTGCGCAACCCAGTATCACCTGTTGAAGAGCTGTGCACCAGTAGTTCACACCAATAATTCTAGCTACTTGGAAGGCTAAGGTAGGGAAGGTAGTGGTTCTAGGGTGCCCTGGGCAGAAAGGTTGAGTCCCCAAGTCAATCAGTCGTAGCTCACAGTAGTGAGCTCCCAAGCTATCGGGGAGGCTGAGATTGGGAATATCACAATTCCAGGCCAATCCAGGGAAACAAGTCTGTGAAACTACTCTAAGGAGGGAAGTAGGACACAATATCATTTTCCTGTAATGTCAGAAACTATGGAAGGCCTAAACTAGGTAGATGGTGTGGGGTGGGTTACATCAGGTGGGAATAGAGATCCTATATCAACAATAACCAGCAAAGATATAGCTAGAGGAGTATTTCAGTGATTGACAGTTTTCCAGCATTTACCTGTGTTAAAACATTTAATCCTTCCAATAACCTTGTGAGGAACCATTTTTCCAGACACATAATTTCAGGCATGGAAAGGTCAAGAAATTTGTCAAGGGCTGCAAATCTAGTGAGTGGTAGAATGATTAAGCTTTCAAAACTGTAACTAACTCAGTGGCTCTCAATTCTGAAAGTGCATCAAAATCACCATCACTTGCAAAGCTGGTTAAACCACAAGTGCTAAGCCCAGCCTCAGGGGCTTTGACTCAGTGAATTAACCTGAGTTTGTGCATTTCAAACTGGCTTCCTAGTGGTTGTTGGTGCTGTTGACCTTCTTTAGCTTAATCAATGCACCTGGCTGCTCTCTCCAATATCATGAAGCCCTCTGCCTTTCCCAATCATAGCTACTTTGAAGTGTGGGCAGTTTTAATGCCTACCCTACATGTATATCATTTTAACATGTACAATTCACTGGTTTTGCTGCTATCATCACTAATCCCAGAACATTCCTGTCACTCTAGGGGGAAACTCAATACCAGTTATTAGTTTTTCTTGTCTATCCTCCCTCAACTAGGTCCAGAGGACTACTATCTACTTTTGGTGTCCATTTGCTTTAGTTGGACATTTCATATAATTGGAATAATACATAGCTTTTGTGTCTGACTTGTTTTTAATGTAACTAATATTTTCAGGGTTCACCCATCTGATAACATATACCAATACTTCATTCCATTTTATGCCAAATAATAAGCAGTTGTATGAGCATAACATAGTTTATCTATTCATCAGTAAATCTCCAATATGTGTAGTGACAATATTTTGGCTATTATAAATTTGTATGGACAAATATTTTCATTTATTTTAGACTATAATTATGAACAGGCCCAGTAAGAATGGGATTGTTGGCTTTTATTATAATATGTTTAACTTTTCACAGACTTTGTCCTATTATTTACTAAGTACTATACCATCAGCAATATATTATGATTTCAATTTCTCCAATCTTAACATACAAATGTTAACATTTGTCAATGCCTATTTACTATCCTAATGAAGAGTTCCATTTCATTACAGTTTTAATTTTCTTATGACACGATATTATGTATCTTTTTATATGCTTATTGGAAATTTTTGTATCTTCTTTGGAGAAATGTCTACTCATTTCTTTTTTTTTTTTTTGGCCAGTCCTGGGGCTTGGACTCAGGGCCTGAGCACTGTCCCTGGCTTCTTTTTGCTCAAGGCTAGCACTCTGCCACTTGAGCCACAGCGCCACTTCTGGCCATTTTCTGTATATGTGGTGCTGGGGAATCGAACCCAGGGCCTCATGTATATGAGGCAGGCACTCTTGCCACTAGGCCATATCCCCAGCCCCTCTACTCATTTCTTGCTTGCTTTTAAATTGGGTTATTTGCCTTATTATTGAGTGATAAAGAGTTCTAGATAAAATCTTCGTATAAATCTCTTATCAAATGTATGATTGGTAATAATTTCTCCCTTTTTGTGAGCTGTCCTTTCACTATTCTAATGTCCACTGAACTAAAAATAATTTAATGTTGATCAAGTCCAAATTATTTAATGGTTCCTTTGGCCCTAGTGCTCTTGCATGTTACATCTAAAATCATTGTGTAACCCAAAGTCAAAAGGATTTATCCTTTATTTTCTCATATGAAATTTCAAGGTCTATGATCTGTTTTGAGTTAATTTTTACGTATGATATGAGATGACTAACTCCATTCTTTTGTGTGTGGCTATCTAAGTGTGCTAGCACCATTTGTTGATCATAGGATCCTTCTAAAATTTGGGTAAGAATGTTTGTAGGTTGTGTTACTTAAAATTGTAATATTAATTACAATACTATTTTTCCTTTCTATGGTTATTTGCACTGTTGTTAGTTAAGTATTGTAATTAGAGCAAAAAATGAAGAAAATTCTCTGAATTAAAACTCCAAGTTAGTAATGACTGACCACAAATAGGCTTGTTAAATTTCACCCTGTCATTTACTATTATATAATACAAAGTGCCAAGATCCTCATCATTATGTCATCCTATATTAATTCTTCCATTGACAGAGCTAGGATGAGAAACAAAGGGATGTTTATGCTACATGATCCTCCTTTGAGTTTTACAATATTATTTTATTGTGCTCATGGAACTCATTTGACTGATGTTATAAGCTTGAAATGTGGTGAATTACTTCCATATACTATTGTTATAAATTGATACATAGTACAGAGTAAAATGAGATGAATGATAGAAAATATGCTAAGAAAGCCAAGTGCTGGTGGTTCACACTATAATGCTAGCTACTCCAGAGTCTGAGTTATGGGAATTGAGGTTTGAAATCAGCCTAGACTGGAAAGTCCATGAGACTCCTATTTCCCCAAATTAACTACTGGAAAGCCAGAAGTGAAGTTATGGCTCAAGTGCTGGAGCACTATCCTCAAGTAAAGAAGAGGAAAAAAAAAAAAAAAAAAAAAGCTAAGAGACAGTGCCCAGAACTTGAGCTCAAGCACAGCAACTGACAAAAACAACAACAAACAAAGACAAAAAAACAAGTCCCACCCCCCAAAAGTCCTATCTAATTAGGACTAATGAAAATTAGTAAATTATACCTGATACTGCTTTTGGTAGGAGGTAAGATTAAAGAGAACATAAAACCCAATGAATGCAGCGCAATTTGTCATAGCGAGAATCTGGAAGCAACCCAGATGCCCCTCCATAGACGAATGGATCAGGAAAATGTGGTACATATACACAATGGAATTTTATGCCTCTATCAGAAAGAATGACATTGCCCCATTTGTAAGGAAATGGAAGGACTTGGAAAAAATTATACTAAGTGAAGTGAGCCAGACCCAAAGAAACATGGACTCTATGGTCTCCCTTATTGGGAATAATTAGCACAGGTTTAGGGAAGTCACAGTAGAGGATCACAAGAGCCCAATAGCTATACCCTTATGATCACATAAGATGATGCTAAGTGAAATGAACTCCATTTTATGGAAATGATTGTTATATCACAGTTGTAACTACTTTCAACATCCCATGTGTATCTGTAGCTTCTACTATTGATGATGTTCTTGTATCACCTTCTTGTGATTGTATCTAAACTATCTCTGTAATCTTACCTGAGTATATTGGAAACCGTGTATACTGGTATTAGAACTAGGAAATTGAAAGGGAATACCAAAATTGAGAGACACAGGGTAAAAAAAGAGAAACAACTACAAAAGCAATACTTGCAAAACTGTTTGGTGTAAGTGAACTGAACACCTCAGGGAGGGAAAGGGTAAGGGGGAGGGGGGAGGGGGGTATGAGGGACAAGGTAACAAACAGTACAAGAAATGTATCCAATGCCTAACATATGAAACTGTAACCTCTCTGTACATCAGTTTTGTAATAAAAACTTTAAAAAAACCCAACGAGGACATTGTCTAAATATTGTGAGGAGTGAAAATACAGAATTTGAAAGGTATTAGGTCATCACATCTAGAAAAATAACAATTATAAGATAATTTGGGGGGCAGGGATAGTGCCAAAATGAGAGTGCCCAGGCCTGTTACAAGAAAAATTAGGCTTTGGGATAGGGAAAATCCTGAGGTGCCATAAGTATAAGCATTTTCAGCAAGCTGTATCAACTTTAAAACACAAACTTTTCTTTATTTTCTGGCTCCAAGCCTATTGCTGTCCTGAGTTCATTTCTAAAGTCAGTATCTGGAGAAAAATGAAAATTAACTTTCTTAGTAGAAATGCCTTGTATTCAATAATAATAAATTTCAAGGTGTTGTGGCTCATACCTGTAATCCCAGATACTTGGGATTGAGTAGGATCAGAATTTGAGGTCAGCTTTGGCAAAATGTTAGCTACATCTCATCTCAAAATATGCCAGGCATGATGGTACACACTTGTAATCCTAGCTATGTAGGCAGCCTATTTACAAGGAGGCTCACAGTGTGAGATCAGCAAAAGATCCTATCTGAAAAATAAAAAAAGGTGTAGAGGTGTGTGCCTCAAGTAGTACAGCTGCTTAATAAGCTTGAGGCTCTGAGTTCAAACCCTAGTACGACCCTCCAAAATATCAATAATCTATGCTACTTGAGTTTATGAAACCTATGTTCAAACTATGAGATAAGATTCGAATCTAAGGACTGAGTAGGAAAAGAAATGCACTAATGTAAAAATAGCACATGTCTCCACAGTTGGCAAGAAAATATTATTAAGGACTACACTACAACCATAATTCTACTCACAGTCATCTTGAAGATGAATCAAGAATGGGATCTGTAGGATTAGAAGCAACAGGGGTAGCATTAAGGAGAGAATGAATGATAATTTGATTTAGTACCTTCAAGTCACGTAGTATTGAAGTCATGTTTTACATAAAATTATGTCCTATGAAGTTCTTCTCAGTAGCTTCCAGGAATCACAAGTCATCCTCATGAGTTCCAGGGGACTACATTAAGGAGAGAAAAGGTATTTGGAATGACATTGGACCAGACACTGGACCCAGCAGAGTCCACAGAATAGCTTGCCTGCTTGCTTGTTTCTCCCATGGGTTGCAGTTCTCTTAAATCAGACAGCAGTAGTACAAAGCATAAGAACAACAACATCACAGAGATTATCCTCCTCCACCCCACTGCCTAGTTCCTTGTATAGACCCAATCACGTCCTCTTTCAAGACCTGCGGCGGTATTGCCTGGTGACTCCTCTAGTTACATATGCATTTGTGCCTGAATTGCATAGTTGATTGCCTCACTTTACCTTACATTACCTGAAGAGATCAAACAATGATGTGTTAATGCCCAAGGCCCAGGATTGTTATACAGAGGTGAAATCTGTACAAATCGAAAAGCTAGAACCTAAGATCCTATATATTTTTTAAAGCATACATTTCTTTAATATTAGCAGAATTCAGAATTCTAGGGCTAATTTGAAACAAAGCAAAACTCCCAAGTCCTGGGCAAAGCAAGTCTATACATGTAGTGTATAGGTCTGATGTGTTCTCCCAGCTAGTCACTTCCCTCACCTTGAATCACATGGCCAGTTTGCCAAAGACGTGTTCCTTCATATGGAGGAGCTGATTCACGAAGCAGGGACTTGCACATCTGGGTCACACAGTGTCCTGGATTTGAAGGACTAAGCAGGAGCCAGGGTGTGGACTGTCTGTGTAATTCTACCCCCAACTTGTGTCAGCATGTCCTAGTGTCTAAGCGAAGTTTAAGTGCAAAGAAAATTTAAAATTTTTAAAAGGTATCTTTACTAACAGGAAAAATCAAATCTGGTTGGCACTTTAAATTGATTAAAACTGATTTTGTTTTAAAAAGCTCTGATCTTAGAATGTTGGTCCTAAACAACAATTCCTTTCATGTACTACTTCATTTTATTAAACTCTACCAGCCTCCCCCAGGGAGAACTTTTATCTGTTTTACTAATGCAAAATGACATTTAAAAATGATTGATAACAAAGGTAAAGAAAAATAGCCTTGAGTTTATTACTTTCTATTTGTGAAGACAAGATAGAAAAAGCAGACTTATTATACTTTTCTCTGATAAACACCTATCCTGTGAATTTAAAAAAAAATGCTGTCCTTTCTTCATCCTTCAGATTTTTAAGAAACATGAAAACAACAGAAAGGGAATACAAGCTTAAATGAATTTTTTAAAAGCAAATTCTTATTTTTTGTTTGTTTGTTTATTTTTGCCAATCCTTGGGCTTGAACTGTGGGCCTAAGCTCTGTCCCTGAGCTGGTTTTGCTCAAAGAGAGCACTCTACCACTTGAGCCACACAGCCACTTCTGGCTTTTTTGAGTAGTTTATTAGAAAGAAGAGTCTCACTAGAATAAGAGTCTCATGCTTTTTCCTACCTAGGTTGGCTTTGAACCACAATCTTAACTTCTTGAGTAGCTAGGATTACAGGCATGAGCCTGGTGCCTGGCTTCTAACATGCTTTTAAAAAATTATTTTAAAAAACATGCCTTTTATTACATTAAACTCTATGCTTTATTCAGATTCCATGCTTTCTACCAATGTCCTTTTTCCTGTTCAAGAATTCCATTGAAGATAGCACATTGCATTCAATTACCATCATCATATCAAGTCTCTTCCAACTCCTCTTAACTATGACAGTTTCTCTGAATGTCTGGATTTTGATGACGTTGACAGTTTTGAGAAAGGCTTATGTTCTGGGGGATTACATACATATCGTATTTTATAAGATGTTCCTTTATTGAGATTTTTGTGCTTTTTCATAATCAGCCTGAGCTTATGTGGTTGGGGAGAATGACCGCAGAGGTGGAATATCATGTTCATCCCATTATATCAAGGACTATCAATGTGTCTTATCCCATTATTACTAAAATGCATTTAATTATATAGCATGATTTCTTCCTTAAAATTTTAATTTAATTTTAAACATCATTAGATCTAGCTACCAACTACAATGGTTATATACAACACTTTAGAGATGACATTGCACATTTAGAGAAGTAACAAAAGAAATTACACAATAAGAAAACTAGTTTCCTTTGTTTTAAAGTTTACTGTGTGCACAATTCCCACAGAACAAAGAAAGATACTATCAGTTCTCCATTAGCATATATTAGTTTTCCAAACACATGGTAATCACTCTTTGGTTTTGTTTTTCTAACTTGAGTGTAGGCTTTTGAGTAAGCATGAGATGAAATTAAGTCTCTATAACAAATTGTCTAGATGTCAGCCAAGTAGTTTATCTCCTTATTGTATTCAAGAAATTGAAGTATGATTTTAAAAACTAAGAAGTTTATATTACAACTGTTTAGCACTAATATAGGACTCCTGGAGGTATTTTCATGGTCAATTTTACTAAATATACCTTAGAAATAAATTCTGATATGAGACACAATTATATCATTTTTATTATTAATTTATACTTAAATACACAAACATTCATTATATGATTCTTTTATCCCATATGTTTATTTATTCATCTATTCATAATGTTATACCTAGGTACACACAAGTATAGATACTTATAAGTATAATATATGATTCTTTTTTAAAGAAAAATTCCTTTCCAGAGTTGTTTGATAAGAAAAACACCTAGCTAAACTGGAGTAGCTCCTATGCTCCATATGGTTTCTAGGGCTCAGGCAAATATCATTTCCCTCTGCTTAGGCTGTTAAAATTTTTCTCCTCTTTATCATCAGGTACACAAGCATGATACTTGTGTACCCCTACATCTACACCCACTGCATCACTAAGAAAGCTCAGAAAGAAGCATCATCATGCCTCTCATCCTCCACTCAGACCTAATATGGGTTTCAGGAGAAGTGTTTTAATGATTCCACCCCTTTTTCCCTCCTACATTAATGTGAGGAATGTGTGAAGTAAACAAATCTTCACTCTACTGAGAGTCAGAGAAGTGGGAGGAATAGTTCTTTGGAAAGTATGGGTTACATCTGGGGACTCATCCTTCTCAGCTCTGAGTAAAGAGGTAGATGTGCTCTCTTCTTGATCTCAGAAAAAGTTGAGATGGCAAAGGAGAGCGAACTCAGAGTAATCAATTCCTATATTGTTTTATTCATCTTTCTTTGTTCAGGGATGATATGTTAATGGGATATCCAGTGACGTGCTTGTGATAGGGTCAGAGAAGAAAATAGTCATATGAATAAAAATAGAGGAAAGAGTGATGTGAAGGAGGTTGTGCCAGAAGGCATGGGCTTAAAGAAAGGGGAAGGAATGAATTCTTTAGTTCATAAACATGTAGGCTATTTGTATACTCCTCTGTTTATGATGAAATAAAAGACAAGAGGCCAGTGTTTTGCTAAGACCTTATGGTATGGTAGACAGACACAAACCACAAAGTAATCATCTTCTCATGTCATAATGAAAAGAGTGACATCTCAAGACCTCAGGATTTGGAATCAGAAGGCTGAGTAGAGTCTCATAAGCCTATCACTTTCTACTGTGTGGTACTGTGCATGTCACTGAACTTGGCATTGTCAGCTGTGAGATGAATATGGTTTGGTAGTTAAATTGCCTGTATCTAACACATTGGTGAATGTTAGTAGGTTTGAATTTTAATCAACTTCAGAGAAGCTAAGAGACAACTTTTCTCTGGAATTACTGGCAGAAAACTACATTGCAATGTAAGTTCTGTACTTCTGCTGAAGGAATGGGACTCAAAGTATCTGGGAAAGCCATTATTTTGACATTTTGTTGAAGGCTACTTGTTAATTTGAATCAGTTATTTTAGACAAGAATGCTTCCAAAAGACCTAAGTGATATTATTAACAAATGGGTTACATCTTCTCTTCACAGAGTTAAGCCTCTAATTATATGTTGAGCTGATTTATTGGTACTACAGGCTTAAACATTTCCTAACTATTAAGACTCACTAAAGACACAGGATAACTGTCCACATGTAAGGGATCTGAACAACAAAACTACCACAGAGGAAGAGGTGATACATGGTGGATGAGTCACAGGGAACAACTCAGAGAAAGGTATTCATTAGGGTAATAGGAAATTATAAGAAGCAAAATATGGGTTAAGTATTAGTGAGTTTCCCTTAAGGACATACTTCCTATGATAGTAGAGAAGAGTCTTCTAAAGGAGGTGATTACAGCTTCTAAGCATAAGACCTTTAAAACTAGACTGAACAGAGTCCTTATGAACATACCAGAGAGAACGATCCTACCCAAGTTGGGGGTGGGGAAGTGGATGGGGCTGTAATAACCTTTCGCATCTGTGAGGGCCTTGTATGGCTGAACTGCCCAGCAATTGAACACACTGCAAACCATCCAGTAAATTTTCTCTCTCTCTCTCTCTCTCTCTCTCTCATGAAACTGTCTTTCCTATTTGTACTACTTTGTTTCGGGGTATATCTTCCAATATCATCAATAGTAATACAAAAATGATTGAAGTCAGCTTTCACTTCTAAAGTATAACATGTGCTTTGGTTTCTTTCAGCAGAAAAGTTATTATTTTAATTTCCATAAAAAAGAATGTAAAATTTAGAAAATGCAAAGCTCAACTTAGCTTCTTTAGACTTAGTTCTTTAATTTCTTGCTTTGTGGAACACTATTAATAAAATGAGCACAAATATGTAGATGTGGGGAATTCTTATAACTATCATTATTCTAAATCCAATATGGAGAGAATTCACAGAAATTTATGTGTTTTTTTTTTTTTTTTTGGCCAGTCCTGGGGCTTGGACTCAGGGCCTGAGCACTGTCCCTGGCCTCTTTTTGCTCAAGGCTAGCACTCTGCCACTTGAGCCACAGCACCACTTCTGGCCATTTTCTGTATATGTGGTGCTGGGGAATTGAACCCAGGGCCTCATGTATACGAGGCAAGCATTCTTGCCACTAGGCCATATCCACAGCAATTCACAGAAATTTAGAGTATTCCTTTTGGGCTCCCCTCTGTGACAGTCACAGCTGGTCTGATCTGCAGCTCAGACAACACCGAACGTGGCACTCCTCCTTAACTTTATTCATGAACAGATGTGGCGAAATACCAGGAATGCTGGAAGGCCCTCCATATCCATCTACTTGATGGTACGTGAAACAAGGATTAATTTTTAATTTGTATTAAGGTTCATTGTCTACTTGTTTATCATTACCTGTTCTATCCTGCCTTTCTCTACTTCTCTCTTCTCAGGCTCCTCAAATTAGTAGTACTGTTATTTACTTAGGCTGTACCTGAAACCCAGGCTTATCTTGACACTTCTCTCTCTGATATTTAGTTCACTAGTCAGTCTAGTCCCCATTTCATGTAATCAACTTTCAAATGTCTTTAAAGTCATCTACTTTTCTCAATTACCTCATTTTGATCCATACTCACTTCTCTTAGATTGTCCTAACAAGCTTCTTGAACTAGTTCCCTTCCTTCTCTTCTTGACTTCTTCCTTGTCTGTACTAATCTGCTATGTCATCTTCTGCTCACACATAATAAATCCCTACTTCCTTCGATCTGAGTTTCTTTTATGTGTTTTTTTTGCTTGTTTTCTTTTTTTGTTTTGTTTTGTTTTGCTGTTAGAGACTGAACCAAGGGCCTCCAGCATTGTAAACAAGCACCCTACAACTTGAGCCCTCTCCTCTGCAGAAACTTTGTTTTATGAGTTAGGATCTCATCACCTTTAAATTCTAGACCATTTGGCCTTTATCCTTCAAGTAGCTGGGAGTACAGTTTTCAACAAGGCATGCACCACAGTGCATTGCTTGTTTTAGATTTTTTTTATACACAGAATTCTTCTCTAGATTTATTTCTGTTTTTGTCATACATAGAGTATTCTGGGTAGTTTGATTCATTGGCAACTTTCCTATCACTCTGGATCTTTCTTTTTTAATTCCCTTTACTCTATCAATCCTGAATGCTTAGCACTAATCCCTTTCCTACTAGTCCAACTTTCACTGGAATAAACTTTCTTTCTTCTCAAAGACTTCACAGCAGACAACTTACTCTGGAAGTATCTTCACATAGTTCCCTAAAGCAGGACTAAATCCTCCTTTACACTAATGTTTGTACCTGTGTAGCACCATCACAACATAATCCTTTTCAAGAGATTATCAGTCTGTATATGATCATGGACTGAGTTCTTCCCATTCTGCTAATTCTAACATTTTTGTACAATCCTGGATCCTAATAAAGACTAAGTGAAACTTTGTCTAGTGAATGAATGAACAAAGAATCTCTGTCTGTGAGAGGTTATACTTTGATCAGTAGTGTGTAGGGAAATGGTTGGGGAAAATTTCCAAGGGAAATTTTACTGAGCATGAGCATTACAGGAGAAGGAACCATTGGGGTAAAAGAAATTGTGCAAATAAAGGTACCAAAATAAGAACAGATAAAGACTTAAGAAATAATGAAAGCTATGGATTGATTGGAGTGGAGAATGTGTGCTGAGGAAATGGTCAAATTCTGAAGCCTTATAAAACATAGGGAAGGGCTAGGAATATGGCCGAATGGTAGAGCTCTTGCCTCGCATACCTGAAGCCCTGGGTTCAATTCTTCAGCACCACATATATAGAACAGTGGTGCTGTGGCTCAAATGGTAGAGTGTTAGGCTTGAGCAAAAAGAAGCCAGGGACAGTGCTCAGGCTCTGAGTTCAAGGCCTAGGACTGGCCAAAAAAAAAAAGGGGGGGGGAAGATTTTAGAGATAGTTCTAATGGGAAATAGTGACCCATTTATGATTTTAGAGTAGATAAAAAACATGATAAAAAGTGATGGGTGTTTTTGCTTTGTTTTGTTTTGTTGTTTTCTGAGATAGAGTCTCTTGTATCCCAGACTGACATTTAATTCTTGATCTGGCTCTACCTCAAAAGCTAGGATTACAGGCACACAGGACTACATCTAGCTCAAGGGAAATGATTAAGGACGAAAATCTATGGAATGTACCCAGGAAATTCTAGACAAGAATGATATTATAGTCACCAAAAGCCACTTAGAGATTGATGTCTTATAATACATGAGTAAGCGAATGTAAAAGGATAGATTGCTATTTAAAATATTTACTCTTCTCTCCCTCACCCCATACCTTCCACCATTTGACTCTGTAGTTGGTTATGTGATTTGCTTTCATTAAGAGAATGTGAGTGAGAATGATGTCAACAAAAGCTTAAGCACTTGTGCTGGCTTTTGCCATCACCAAGAAAACAACAAATCTTGGCTAATCATGGAGGAAGAGCTAAGGAGTTGCTGAGCCTCAGTTAAACCCAGTCTTAATCAGCTAACCCCCAATTAGCCCACAACCACAGGGTAAATGCTAGCTAATTGTTTTAAGATTAAGTTACTGTTTGTTAAACAGTCATGGTAACTGTTAGGGGCAATAGGATGTGACTGTGTAGTAAAAGAAAATGAATCATTATGAAGCTTACATTGAAGAACAAATGAATGGTTCTTTTGTGCTAACAGATACTAAGTTTAAAAGGTAGTTGAAAAAATGACACTGAGTTTTAAACTCTGATGTGGAAGAAGAGTGATTGCCTTTCTACAACAGAGAAAACGTCTATACTTTAGATTTGTTGAACTTGAAGGGAGGGTGGGAGAGCTAAGTGGAATGATGTAAAAAATTAAAAATGAGGAAAAGGAGCTTGAATGAGAGGCTAGAGAGAGTATTTTCAGTCATGACTTGATGTGGACTAGATCATATTCCTCCCAAATTCCTAGTTTTACCTCTTAAACCACATTGTGATTGTGTTTGGAAGTAGAGCTTTCAGTAGAAAATTAAGATTAAATGAAGCTGCAACAGTGGGATCCTACTCTAACAGAACTGGTGACTTAAAAGTGAAGGAAAAGGTACCAGAGGTCTCTGAGCATCACACAGGGAGGAAAAGGCCATGGGAGGACACAGTGAGATTTCCATCTGAAGCCTCACAGCATTCTGATTTCTAACTTCTAGATTCCGTAACTGTGAAAAAGTTAACTTCCAATGTTTAAGCCACCCAACCTAAGGTGGTTTGTTATGGTAGCCTATGCAGTGGGAGACAATTCTACACAATACCTGAAAAGGGTGACAAGGTAGAAGAGAGCACAGGGGCCTAAAAATGTCTGAAATGATCAAACAATTGTGTGTGTGTGTGTGTGTGTGTGTGTATGCATGTGTATGTGTGAGTGTGTGTGTGTGTTTTAGGAGTAGATCCAAGGGAAAATAGGGGTATATGGGAAAGGACAGAGAAAGCATATTGTATGAGGTAATAGTATCAGTGTAGTTGGGGTTAAAGCCAACACCATGCTGGGGAATATTGAACAATTGTTTAATCCCTCAAGACTCTATTACTTTATCTTTTAAATGGAGATAATAAAGTTCCTTACCTAATATGGTTATTTGAAATAGGCAAAATATTAATGTGAATCAAGTGCTTAATAGCGGTCATGCCTATCATTAATGGTGGGCTTAGAGCTTCATATGTAGTATGAAGAGGCTTATGGAAGGAGGAAGAAAAAGACACTCATTTCCAGAGGAGAAGCAAGTATGGTTAAAAGCAGAAATGAAAGTGACATAAATGAAAACAGAAGAGTGAGAGCTGAAGGGATAGCTAAGATAACTAAATTTAGAGTGTGATTGTCTTGTTAAGAAAGAGGAGACATAGGTATATATAATGGCAAAAGAAAAAGCTAGATCAGTAGCTCATTAATGCCAAACTGCTCACAAATCTTTGGATTCCAGTTTCATGCAACTCTAGGAAAAATTGCCCTCGCCCCATTACTATAAATAATCCCCCATGTTTACTTTGTCTTGACAATTTGTTGATCTGCTCTCTACTTCTAAGATCTGTCCCAGCTATTTGGTAAATTTGAAAGCCCAGGGAGAGTCACGTAATCACTTAGAGATGGATGATTTCATTTTCTGGGCTGCCATGAAATGGTCTAGAGAGAGGGTGAGAAATGATACCAGAAGGGGATCTCAACTGAAGCCAAGATTATTGGTCTCTTTCATGCCCATTTCAAATTCATCATTTGGATTAGGGCTGAAAACCATTTTTTTTAATGACTCCATTGGAAATATCTGAACAAGATCATCTGAAGTAACATTATTATTCCTAAGACACAATTACTTAGGTATATTATTTTCCCTTTTGGGGGTAAATTCATTTTTATATTCATTGTGTATGCGGTTTGCTTTGTGCATTTGCATTCACAAAGCCCCTTATTTGGTGAGATCCTTCTTTTGGAAAATGTACCCGTCACTTAATTATCTACTTACAAAGGAAGGAGGATGATGTCATTGAAAAACACTTATTCTTGTGGATTTACATAAATGCAGAATGCAAATAAAATAACATTTTCTGAATAGTTCCCTGAACAATTTTACTTTGGGAGAAAATAAAAATTGCCGATTTCTGGTATTTTTTTCCCTCTTCTGTAGACTATAGGTAATTTGGAGTGACTAATCTGGCTGTCTTTATTCAATTATCTGGCTTGCTTCTGGCAAGGAGAATGTTAATGGGAGAAATCCAAGAGGACAATATAATTAGAGGAACAAAAGAAAAACTCTTCTAGTGCTTTGCTTATAAGAATCGCATTTTGTTGTTGGAGAAATTGCATTGCAACATCTTAATTTCAGAGTCAAATCAGTCATCCTTGTCTAGACATAATCGTTTGACCATGGCCGAAAGTGATTCCACTTATCCTTCCACCAAAATTCCAGCTGCAAATCAGTGTCTACCTGCACCCCGCTGTGTGGATTCAAATTGCTGTGGCCAAACAGCTAGTGATTATTTTCCATGTAGAAGGAGGGAAAAGGAGAAAAAAGAGATTGAAAATAGAGACAGAAAGTAGAGGGAAAGAAAGAATGAATGAAAAGATTTCTCATATATGGCTGAGGTATCTGAATTTGTTAAAGCCTGTCTCATCATCTGGTCCTAAATACCTTCCTTCTCAAAATTTAGCATAAAGCTGCCACCTCAAGTCTATGAAATATACTTTTCTCTTATTATAGAGATAAATCATTCTGGTAGAAAGACAGTCTAATATATTAACATATTTAAACATATTTTTTAAAGTAAGAAGGTAACAAACAGTACAAGAAATGTATCCAATGCCTAATGTATGAAACTGTAACCTCTCTGTACATCAGTTTGATAATAAAAATTTGAAAAAAAAATAAAGTAAGAACTGTTACACAGTTAAGAACTCCTTGAAAGTAAATAACTGGTCCTCTCAAAAAGTGGCCTAATGCCAGGTGTTGATTTTCTCTGAAACAAATCACTGGGAAGTCAAAGGGACATACATTGGTTGAAGACTCTGAACTCCAGACAGGAAAACAGTGAGAAGTTCTTGGAGCAACAGAGAGTGTGGGGCCGAGTGTCGAGGTCTAGCAATGCAGAATAGAATTAATCCTGTGTTCTGGATCAGTTGGTGGGAAAGAACTTGGGAGGAGAGCAATAGGATACAAACATGGAAGCTCCTACCATGTCCTAAGCACTCTATCTTCCTTCTCGCCTTCTCCTTTAATGCCCCGATGGAACCAGTGATAGTAATTTAGGCAGAAAACTCCTGACAAAGGGTAGTGTCACCGGCCAAGCTACATGAAGGTTTCAGAACCAGCTGCCTAGTAAGTGGTGGAACAATAGAGTAAGTGATAGAGGGTGAGTTATAACACCAAAGATTCTTCCTTGAGAAGTGTTCTTCCCCAATGCCAAGTACATGCTGATAGGTAGAGATAAGATATCCACTCAGGAAAGGCTTCTTGAATTTAAGTCGTATAAAATAATACTGTCCCAAACTGATGATGGAAACTGCAAAAAGTTAAGAATTTCTATTCAGCCAAAGATGGTATCTCAAGCCTCTGATTCCAGTTACCTGGGCAACAGAGACAGGAGGATCTTGGTTTGAGGCCAGCTTGTGTAAAAAGAAATTCCTGAATCTCCTTCTCTACCAATGTTTGGGCACGGTGGTTCACACTTGTCATCCTCAATGTCATAGGGGAAAACAAGTAGGATCATCACAATCCAGGCTAGTCTGGCATAAAACAAGGCACTACCTTTAAGGTAACCAATGAAAAAGGGGATGGGGCATGGTTCAAGTGACAGAGAACTTACCTACCAGTATGAGAGGCTCTGAGTTCAATCCCCACTACTGCCAAAAAAGAATTTCTGTTCAATGAAGGGCACCAAGATAGGCCTAACAAAGACATCACTGGAAAGAAGGAGGAGGAGGAGGAATGAGGAGGAGTGGAGAAAACATGTCCTAGCTTGAAAACTAGGACAAACACAGATGTTCAAGAAATTCAAAAATGAAAGTACAGAACAACAACAAACAAAAATCATGGCTACAAAAGTGATGTATAAAATGGAAAATCTATAGATTTAATGAGTCTATAAAGAAATGGTCAATGGTAATGTGTGAAGCAGGAATGAGAAGAAGAAATTAAGACAATAATGAAATACATTTTACTGATCAGAGAAGAAATTCTTGAAATAGAATTATTTCAAATGCTAACAAGAGCTGGGTAGAAAAAAGAATCTTGTGAGTCCTGCTGGTATTGATGGACTTTCCATTCTGGAGAATAAACTGTTACTACTTACATTAGGGTCTATATAAATATATATTTATTTGTTCACATATATATACATATACATATGTGTGTGTCACACTTCTGAATTTATACCCTGAAAAGTACTCTTATAGATCCGTAAATAGTCACCAATGGGAGGTGGTACAATAAGTGATTTGACAATTTGGCAGCTACTTCGATCAAAGGACCAGGAGAGTCCGTAAGTCAGTATATATTTGTTAAAAAGCAATACACATGTCCAGGTGATAGCGGTTCACATCTGTAATCTTAGCTACTCAGAAGGCTAAGATCTGAGGATCACAGCCCAGGCAGAAAAGTCCCCATGAGACCCTTATCTCCAATTATCCATTAGAAAACAAGAAGTGGTGCCATGGCTCAAAGTGGTAGATAATTAGCATTGAGCAAAAGAACTCAGGGACAGAGCCCAGGCCCTGAGTTCAAACCTCACAGCCAACAAAAATAAAAAAGGAATACATTAGATCTCTTTATAGCAATGTAAAAAGACCTTAAATAAAAACATTTTACTTAGTGATGAAGGTTACACACACATTAACACTGTTTTCAAAGATATGTGCCTGGGCAATTAGGCAAATTAAATGGTTATTTGAATTATTGTCAACTGATGTAGGGGACATTGATTCTGAAAGTGAAAAAATCAAACAAGATAGAAGACCTGCATAGAACCAGAGGTCTAAGGGCATAATGTTCACAGGAATGCTACTGAAGTCCAAAAGAGAAAACCCAACAATGCCTTGTTGTCTAATTGTTCCTACAAAGTCTCCCATATCTGTAAATATAAGATGTACATGCACATGTGTGAACTTGCTCTCTCTGTCACACACACACACACACACATGCATGCACATACACACCCGTGCACTCTGAAAGAACCAAGCCAAGCTACTTTGTTTTTTAAAATCTTTACTGGAGGAGTTTATTTTTATGTCTAACCACTAGTCACATCAAAGAAAGCAATTGAGCTGCTCTGTGCTTTTTAATTTTTCTCTTCTTACATAGATTTCTCAGCACAGTCAGTACCTATCACTTTACACCTCCACAGCTTTTAGGATCAATAGCATCAAAAGCTGAAAAATAACTTGCAAAACTAAGATATAATTCAAATTAATGTAGCTGAAAATGTAACCACTCCATGTACTGAATCTTCTCTGTACAATTAATTGGAAGATGGTGTGATTAAGCAGCAATTTTGATTAGTAGTTTGCCAACATGAAATTAAACCCCAAATTCCTCCCTTGCTTGATGGTAAAATTCTCAAGAAGCAATGTCAAGATGTTTCTTCTAAATTAGTGAAAGAGAAAACTCAGTTTCTTGCTTATTAACTCCCCAAGAAATTGAAAAAATATAACCCATTATTATGTAGCTGATGCACTGCGACCCTTCAAAATAAACCCATTAATAGTTAATTCTTACTAAAATCTTATTAGGGCTGGGCTGGTGACTCATGCTTATAATCCTAGATATTCAGGAGGCTGAGATTTGAGGACTATGATTTAAAACAAGTCCCAGCAGATAAATCTGCTAGACTTATCTCTAACTCCCTCCCCACCCCACCCCACCCCCCCCAAAAAAAAAACATAAGCAGAAAGGTGGAAGTAGAGCTTTGGCTCAGGTAGAAGAGTGCCAACCTTGAGTGAATGCCCATCATTTTGTATAGAATTCTAGCAGGTCCTTGACTCCATGTATACAATCTTTAAACTAGTATCTTTAGATGATATTATGACATCTAAAAGGCTAGCTTGTTGTTTTAAAGTTCACAACATCATTTATTCATTCACATATTTTATTCAATCTCCCAACAAATGTGTATTGATTATCCACTGATGCTAGAAATCCAGATATTAAATACAATGTCTAACTTTTGGAACTAGGAGTTGGTAAGGGTGGCAGAATACAATTAGAAGCAGCATATGCCATGCATAAGATATCTCTGTCTTGATACTATTGACATATTGAGCTAGATTTTTTTTTGAGACATGTAGTTTCAAGTGGCCTCCAACTAGTGATTCTCTATCCTCAGCCTTTTTTTTTTTTGGCAGTTGTGGAACTTGAACTAAGGACCTGGTCACTGTCTCTGAGCCTCTTTGTGCTCTAGACTAGAGCTCTACCACTTGAGCCACAGTGCCATTTCCAGTTTTTGAATGGTTAATTGGAGATAAAAGTCTTACAGTGACTTTCTTCCCTGGCTGGCTTTGAACCTCGATCCTCAGATCTCAGTCTCCTGAGTAGCTAGGGCTATAGGTATGAGCCACCTGCACCTGGCTTCCCTCAGTCTCTTGACTGTTGGAACTATAGATTATAGATCAGTTATATGTAAACCACAGTACCCAGCTTTAAGTGATTGTGTGTGTGTGTGCGCGCGCGTGCACATGCGCACCCACATGTGCTGATCCTGTGGCTTGAACTCAGGATCTGGGTGCTGTCCCAAAGCTTTTATGCTCAAGGCTAAATCTCTACTACTTGAGCCACAGCTCCACTTTTGGCTTTCGGGTGATTAATTGGAGTCTCATGGACGTTCTTGCGTAGGCTTGGCTTTGAACTGTGATCTTCACATCTCCGCCTCTTGAGTAGCTAGGATTACAGGTATGTGCCAACAACACAGTAAAAGTGATTCTATATTTTAGGTTCTGGACTGTGCATTGTAAGGTATTTACTGTTATCTCTGGCCTCTACCTTCTAGATGCCAGTAGCAGCCCCTGTCCCAGAAGAGACACCCAAATTAATATTTTCAGACACTGCCAAAGGTCATCTAGGAGGAAAAGCTGAGAAACACTGTGGGATAAAGTGCCTCTGAGTCTCTCAACCAACATTAAGGAAAAACACAGAGAAGCAAGCACCTAAATGAGGCCTGAGGAATATTAGACCGCCTTTCTCCTACTTTTGGTGTCCACATGGGGGAACTTTGAAGTACATCCCTAGCTTCTCCCTGCTCCTTTCCTCACTCTGTACCAGTGCAAATAAGATGACTGGCCTGGCCTGAGATAAGTTTGCAGAAAATCAGTGGACTTACCAGGCTCAGAGTCTGTTTCCTGCTCTTGGGATATACTGACAACAGTGAACATAGCTCCTTTCCAGTGTCCTACTAGCTATCAGGGAAGATGTATTCCCAATCAGCCTGCTAGAGTAGGCTATTGACCTTCGTGATTCTGGGGTTCTTTATTAGCATCCCCACTGGATTCACACCCTAAAATAAGGCTTCTTCCCTAGATTCTAGTCCTCTAGTGCAATTTTGATATCCTAATTCCTTCACTATTCATTTTATTTTTCAATAGAATAGAATAAAACGAAATAGAGTGACACAGAGGGATATCATATAAAGGCTCCTAAAGAATCCTTTCCCAAGAATTATGTAGATTAGCCAAGCAGGACAGTTCAGACAAAGGGAATATCATACATAAAGAATTGAGGAGGTTGTGGACACTCAGAAAACTCCAGGTAGGGTAAGGGGGAAAAATGTAAATGATAAGACCTAAGTGTAGTAGGTGAAAAGTTAAATTGGACAGGGAGACATAGATCTTGTCATTAGAATCTTTTCATGCCACACTGAGGAGTATAGGGTTATTTTTTTCCCCTAGAATAATTGTATGTCAATGTGGAAAAAATTGAAGAGGATGTAGCAAGAAAAGGAGATTATTAAAGTAGCTGTCATAGAAATCAGGTCAAGAGAGAATAGTGTAGTAGTCATGTAGGAGATTTACGTGATATATAGTGTGGCCTTTACATCCAGATCCTAATGGACGAAAGAAAATTGTGTTTGTTTTTTACTAATTCTAAGGCAAGTTCAACAGCTGAGTATAGTGGTACATGACTTTGACCCCAGTACCTGGGAAGTTGATATAGACAGATTGTGATTTCAAATCCCGCCTGGACAGCATGGAGTGACCCAATCCTCCCCCAAATAAAACAAGTTTGAGGTTTCAGGTACAAGTGGGTAGAGAAGAAACCTCTTTTGGTGTTTTTCTTCACTCAGCTTACCTGAGTGGTTTTTGAATGATCAAAACTTACACTCAAGAAAGAATTCCTCACTGGAAAGGTTATATATGTTCACCAGGCTTTTCAGAAGAACCACAGTTGCTGACTAAAGAGGTGACAACCAAACCTTGGAGAAAGTTAGGAGGACTACAATGACTCAGTTCACAGAAGAGGTAATTAAAAAAGGGGCCCATTTTACTTAATCTCTTTAAAGCCAAACATGAGGAAATGGTTTAACAGAGACCTAAGAGTCATAGGTGGGTTGGAATAGAAAGAGGTTATGAGATGCAAATTTGCTATGGAGTGATTAAGAGAATTGTGAAATCTGCAGACATCTTTAAAAGTAGGATATGTAACTATATAAAATGTTGAAAGTGAGACCATTTAAAATAGATAAAGTAAGGTGAAATCAATTCAAGCTAAAGCATCGACTTGTTATTTTGCTAGTATAACTTTGGATTCATTCTTTCAACTACTTTTTGATTTTTTGTTTGTTTGTGTGTTTGTTTTTCTCCTGGTAGTACTAGAGACTGAGCCTTGGGCCTTGGTCATGCTTGGCAAGTGCTCGGCCACAGAGCTACATTCCCAATCAAAAAATACTTTTGCACAGACCCAACAAAACATTTGGCATACAAGACTGAAAAAAATAGATAATAAGGAAAACATGTTTACATGGAGTTCAAAATTAAAACCTTATTTAGCAGAGAGGGGGAGAGAGAGTGGGGGAAAGGGAGAGGGAGAAGGAGAGAGAGAGCAAGAGAGAGAGAAGAAGAAGAAGAAGAAGAAGAAGAAGAAGAAGAAGAAGAAGAAGAAGAAGAAGAAGAAGAAGAAGCCGGATGTCAGTTAGCTACTTAGGAGGCTGAGATCTGATGATTGCGGTTGACACCAGTCCAGGCAGGAAAGTCCATGACACTTGTATCTCCAATTAATCATCAAAAAACCAGAAGTACAGCTGTGGCTCAAATGGTAGAGTGCTATTCTTGAACAAAAATCTCAGGGACAGTGCTAGGTTCAAGCCCTACTACTGGCATGAGACACACACACACTCACACACACACTCACACACACACACACACACACACACACACATGGTTAACTATAGAAGCTTTATATATCAGTGCTAAAAAGGAAAACCAAAGGAGAAATAGAGGTGTATAAGTGCTGAATGCTCATGTGTCTAAATCTAGCTACTCAGAAGGCTGAAATCTGAGGATCACTGCCTGAAGGCAGCCCAAGCAGACAGATCTGAGAGACTCCTATCTCCAACTAACCATCAAAACAGCCAGAAGTGAAGTTGTGGCTCAAGTGGTAGAGTTCTGGCCTTCAGCAAAAATAGCTCAGGAACAGCATTGAGGCCCTGAGTTTCAGCCCTAGGACAAGGGCTTGAGGGGAGGGGAGGGGGGAGGAAAGAGAGAAAGAGAAAGAAAGTGAGAGAGAAAGAGTCTCAAGAAATCACCAAGGATTTTAACTAGAGCAACTAAAAGAATGAAGCTGGCATTTACTAACTAGCATGAAGGGTTTTGTGAGAAGGAAGGCTTAGAATGATACATGCAGAAATTCAATTGCCGATAGGTAACATATCTTAGCATAGGTGCCTCTATTGTACTGCAAAGCAGTAAGAAAACAACAGATGATTTCCCCCTATTCCTTTTTCCTACCACCCACTTTACACAACCTCCCATTGACCTGTCTATGGCTACATAACAAAACAAAAATCTTCTTTGATACAAAGTTTTAAAATTCTCACAATGATTCTGCTTTGCTATGATTTTGTTCCTTAGTTTTATTTTGTCTAATAAACTGAAACGAATCAAAATGCCTAGCATATGGTAGGTGTTGGATAAATATTTGTTGAATGAATGAATGGTAGTGAGGAAGCCACAGAGCAATTACTCTTTCCTGAAAAGACCACACAGGAATGGTGGGAGAGTGTGGCAAAGTTATTAGAGTCTAAATAAGAACCACTATATGTCTCAGCATTTTGAGAAAACCAAGGAGAGATGAGAAATCCAGAAAGCCTTTAATGCTATAGAACCCAGAGACTTGGACAAATGCCTTCAAACAACATTTTCCATAAAAAAAGAACGTTTGAAAAGAAAAATACTATGTTTTTCCCCCCTTTCCTAATCTCAGCCTTACAACTCAAACCAAACATAAAGAATTGACTTATTTTTTTTACCTTTTCTAAAGCCTTTCTATGATGAGTGATTGAAAATTCAACAGTGTTTCCAGCAAACAGGAGAGTGGTTTTCAGCATGACGGGCAGATACATTAATCTGGGGTCCCTGCAGTTGTAAATGTATCATGGATAAAATACAATATGATCTTTGGGAAGAGGGTTAAGGGTCCATGTTCAAGACAAAGACATAGAAATGAGATTTGTAGTGCATGCATTAAAAACCCTGCAAGATTCCTTTCTGAAAATAGAGACAGTCTCTCACACTGGAACCCTCAGAACTTGGGCTGGATACAAGTGCTTAAGAATGTAAACAGCTTTTACAACTGTGATATATCACTTGTTTCCATAACATGGAGTTCATTTCACTTAGCATCATCTTATTTGTTTCTAAGTGTATAGCTATTGGGCCTTGTGATGCTCTGCTATGGCTTGCCTAAACCTGTACTAATTATTCCCAATAAGGGAGGCCATAGAGTCCATGTTTCTTTGGGTCTGGCTCACTTCACTTAGTATAACTTTTTCCAAGTCCTTCCATTTCCTTACAAATGGAACAATATCATTCTTTCTGATAGAGGCATAAAATTCCATTGTGTAAATGTACCACATTTTCCTGATCCATTCATCTATGGAGGGGCATCTGGGTTGTGTATGTGTAGTTTCTATTATTGATGATGTTTTGTATCACCTTCCTATGTTTGTACCTACACTATCTCTGTAATCTTATCTGAGTATATTGGAAACTGTGTTTACTGGTATTGGAAGTAGGAAATTCAAAGGGAATACCAAATTCGAGAGACACAGGGTAAAAAAAGAGAAATAACTACAAAAGCAATACTTGCAAAACTGTTTGGTGTAAGTGAACTGAACACCTGGGGGGGTAGGGAAAGGGGGGGAGGGAGGGGGGCATGAGGGACAAGGCAACAAACAGTACAAGAAATGTATCCAATGCCCAACGTATGATACTGTAACCTCTCTGTACGTCAGTTTGATAATAAAAATTTGAGAAGAAAAAAAAAGAATGTAAACAGCTTTTATCTTCAGAGAAAGAGGACTTCTGATTGTGAAAAGAATGTTTAACGTCTGGTTGGTATGATGGGAAGTGTATCTGATGAAAAAAAATCCAAATTTCTTCAAACACCTGATGAAGTTGTGTCCCCCATGCAGTGGATAGCATATAGTGGAGAACAAGTGGCTTGGTTAAGGCCAGGACTAGGAGAAGGAGCATACCTGAGAAAGACAAAGGAGAATGGAAGCAGAACTGAGCAGGGAAAATATGCAGAATGAGATGTGATTGTGATGTCTGTGAAGGAAAGCACAGTGAAGAAGCAGAATTCAGCAGGAAGAACCTCACACCAGGATAGATACTCAGAAAATTTTTGGCCAATTAACAGAGAGCTCCAGAACCAAGTGGTTAGAGGAATCTCTCCTAAGCAGAAATGATGTTCTGAGTGCTTTGCCACGCTCATGATTGGCTGAGGTGTTCTCAAGAAGACATAGCCTCAGTTCAAATATCTAGTAAACTTAACCAAGATAAGTAAAATCTTACTGTTAATATGAGAAACTTTGTTGAAAGAAATTACAGTTTTAAATGGAAAGATTAAACCATATCTAAGGATTAGAAGATGCTACTTTTTAATATGTCTATCCTTCCCTAATTTATATATAGTTATGATGCAATCCTAGCAGAGTATAAAGATCAATTTTAACAAGGTAACATTAATATTCAATGAGAAGTACATGTTTTGAGAGACCATTTCAATAAAACTTTACAAAAATAAACTCCCAACATATCCACTAACACAGCAACAAAAATATAAAACATTGCCCAAAGTTCTTATGCCCCTTTGAAAATTGATGTGCTCTCTGTCTCTTGTAGACTACATATTTGATGTCAACACATGTATTTTTTTATGTCTTCTTGTATTTTTTAACCTGCAAAATGGTTTAGAAGTACATCTTTTCATTACATATTTCCAACAGTTCTCATTGCTGACTTTTTTTATTTCATTTCATGAACACGCTACAGTTGGTTTAGCCAGTCATCTATTGGTGGATACTTGAGACCATCCAGTTTAAAGCAACTATGAGTAAGGCAGTTAAAAATATCTCATTTACAGGGGCTGGGGATATGGCCTAGTGGCAAGAGTGCTTGCCTCATGTACATGAGGCCCTGGGTTCAATTCCCCAGCACCACATATACAGAAAACAACCAGAAGAGGCGCTGTGGCTCAAGTGGCAGAGTGCTAGCCTTGAGCAAAAAGAAGCCAGGGACAGTGCTCAGGCCCTGAGTCCAAGCCCCAGGACTGGCCAAAAAAAAAAAAAAAATTCATTTACAAATTTCTGCATAGACCAGGCTATTAAAGCCTTGATGTTATCAATTTCATATGTGGAGAATTCTTTTTCATAAGGGATTTTCTTGTGTAATGTATAATGTTTAGTGTCATCCTGGTTTCTACCTACAGGATTTCAGAAAATTCTCCCACTAGTAACAAAGAAAATGCCGTCAGACACTGTTACATGTCCCTTGCTGGAAGAAGGGTGGGGCTTTTGTAAATCATTGCTTTGGGGTAGACACCTAAGAATGGAATTACTGTGACCTAAGTTTAACTGTTTAAGAAACTGACAGTTTCCCAAAGAGGTTGTTTTATTTTAAACTTCCACCAGAAATGTTTGAGAGTTCCTGGTTACTCTACATAATTGTCTTGATTTGGTACTGTCAATCATTTTCATTTTAACAGTTTAGTTACATTACCTTAATTTAATGATCAATCAGTACTCATATTGAGTATCTTTCTTTTAATGCATCTATTGTTACTATAAAGATGAGGTACAAAGAAAGGAGTTACAGTTACATAAGTCAGATAAAGAGTACATTTCTTTTTTTTACTATTTTTTATTTTTTAATATATATTTTTTATTATCAAACTGAATTACAGAGAGGTTACAGTTTCATACATTAGGCATTGGATACATTTCTTGTACTCTTACCTCGTCCCTCATTCCCCCCAATGTCACCTTTTCATTTGTTGTCTCCCAGTTTTCCCCTCCCATCCCTACCTACAAGTTGTATAGTTCATTTTCAAAATTTTGTCTAGTGAGTATCACTGCTATATTCATTCACCCTTTGTTCCACCATTTCTGTGCAGCTCCTTATCCTCATCCCACAAACCCTTTGTTTCCACTTACTGGAGTTCATTTCAATAAACATTATTTTCTAAAGTCAGATACACATAGCTATTGTGCCTATGTGATCCTCTCCTAAGAATATCCCTTTAGTTTCATTCTCTGTGAATGCTTAGAGACCTGTATAATTTGTCATGCCCAATGCATTATTTTTCTTTGTACCATCCAGTGTGTTTATTTGTAGATTTATAAGCATATTTTAGTTAGCACAAAGGAAGGAAAATATGAAATCTACGTTTCATGTTTCTTTGGGTCTGGCTTACTTAGCCTAATAAAATTTTTTCCAAGTCTTTCCATTCCCTTACAAATGGGGTGATGTCATTCTTTCTGATGGAAGCATAGAATTCCATTGTGTATATATACAACATTTTCTTGATCCATTTGTCCACTGAGGGGTATCTGGGTTGACCCTATATCTTACCTGTGGTAAACATGGCTTCAGTTGTTGTACTGAAGGGATTGTGGACTATTGGATAAATGCCCATGAGGGAAATTGCTGGGTCATAGGGAAGCTCTATGTTTAGTCTTTTGAAGCACCTCCATACTGCTTTTCAGAGTGGTTGAACAAATGTATATTCTCAGCAACAGTATAGTAGAGTTCCTTTGGGCCACATCCCCACCATTATTTGTTTTTGTTTTGTTTTATTATTATTATTTCCTTGCCAGTCCTGGGTCTTTAATGATACCTTTAAGGAAATATCACTATCTCTAAAAATGAACTAATATTCTGTGCATTTATTTTGTGGCTTTAAATTCATTGGCAATTGTAGTTAAATGTGAGAAAGACTTTCTATTCTAAGTCTTTTTTTTTCTTTTGTTTATATAAATGTCTTCCAAAACAGTCCTTTGGGAATAAAATTTTCCATGCTTCATTTAAGCCAAAAGATGATGGCTTTTTCAAGGCAAATGAGCAAAATCAGTTAAGACTTACTGAGTCATGGGAAATGGAAAAAAATCATCATTGCTTTAGAAAAAGAGCCTCAAAGAAGTATGTAAAAACTAATGTAAATATAAAATGAGTTCAGTTGGGGATAATGAATCTCAAGGAGAAAATATAAACTGGTGGGATTGGAAAAGTAGAGATTTTTAGAGTCTAGGGTTTGGATGACTGTAGATTAATTGCATTTAAGATTCTTAAGGGGAAATTAGTGCTTTGATAAGGTATTGTAGACAAATAATATGGAATCTCATACAGTAACATAATTCTATGGAAAACAGCTGCCTAGAAAGTAATCTTCTCTAACAAAAGTATACAATTTAGCTCAATAGCACTTCATTCAGCTAACAATAAAAGGTTTTGATATAGTTTTAAAGTATAGATTAGCAACAATTAAAATATGAATTAAGACATACTATTTACAAAATTGTAATTATGAGAACATAATTGGGTGTACATACAATATACTGGATGTGTCATTGATTATTGATACTGATGTCAAGTTTGATCAGGTGACTGACTTTAGCCAGTCAAACATACAGGAAAATTACATATGCCATTGTGGGCTCCTAGGTAGTGACTATTTCTTCATTTGAGGTCTTACAATGGAGACAAACTGACTCAGGTTATAGAATAATCAGCAAAAAATGAATAACATAAAGTAGAAAAAATCTAATATTTTTGTTTTCTTTTGTTGTTACTGTTTCACTGAGATTTTAGGGTTGTTATTACATCATAACTTAACTTAGTGTGACACACACACCTCATGTATATATAATAATGTTCCCTGAAAAATATTACATTCCTCTAAAGGTACAAGTCCAAATCAAAATAAGACACTTCCTCAACAGTAACCACAACAGGGAGAAATTAGGAAGGAAAAAGTAAAGGAGAGTTTGTTGTTAGTAGGTGGAAAAGACCAAAACCTTAAATCTACTACTAGGTTAAGTGTTATCCTGAGTTCTGTAAAGAATAGAACCTGCACCCTTCTTTGTACAAGACAAGGCTTCCTTTTGCACTAAAAATTGAACATAGTTGTACCAGAGCAAATGTATATGGTAGTACTAATCATGGGGGAAATTTCTTCTTTGAGCAGTAATCAGTCTTTGATGTTAACATCATCCTGAGATTCTTTTGCTTTTAATCTTTTTTCCTAATTTTTTATTAGGGTATAGTAATTCTTTTTTATTAAATTGTTTTTCTTTACTGTCAATTTTAACTAGGGGGGATTATAAAAGCAGGATGGATGGGGCCGAGAATGAGGCTTAGTGGTAGAGTTCTTGCCTAGAATGCCTGAAGCCCTGGGTTTGATTCCTCAGTATCACATAAACAGAAAAAGCCAGAAGTATCGCTGTGGTTCAAGTGGTGGAGTACTAGCCTTGAGCAAAAAGAAGCTCAGGGACACTGCCCAGGCCCCAGTTCAAGCCCCAGGACTGGCGCGCACACACACACACACACACACACACACACACACACACACACACACACTCACAACAACAACAACAACAACAAAAAACCAACAGGATGTAAAACCAGGTACCAGTGGCTCATGCCTGTAATCCTAGCTACTTGGGAGGCTGAGGATGGGTGGATTGTAGTTTGAATCCAGCCTAGGCAGCAAGGTTCATGAGATTCTTTCTCAACCAAGAGCTCAATGAAGTGGCATGTGCTGCTGCTGTCCTAGAGATAACATGAAGTCTCAAATCGGAGGACCACAGCTCATTAGTGAGCCCAGTGAAGGAAGAGAGATACTATCTCAAAAATAATCACCATGGGGGAGGGTAGAAGCATTGCTCCATGGTCAGAACATTTGCCTAGCAAACATAAATAAAGTGTGAGTTCAAACCCAATACCTCTTAAAAAACAAGCAAGCAAACAACAAAAATAAAAACAAGGTAGGGGGGCTGGGGATATGGCCTAGTGGCAAAAGTGCTTGCCTCCTATACATGAGGCCCTGGGTTCAATTCCCCAGCACCACATATACAGAAAATGGCCAGAAGTGTCGCTGTGGCTCAAGTGGCAGAGTGCTAGCCTTGAGCAAAAAGAAGCCAGCGACAGTGCTCAGGCCCTGAGTCCAAGCCCAGGACTAGCCAAAAAAAAACAAAACAAAACAAAAAAAAAAAACAAGGTAGGGGGGCTGGGGATATGGCCTAGTGACAAGAGTGCTTGCCTCGTATACATGAGGCCCTGGGTTCAATTCCCCAGCACCACATATACAGAAAATGGCCAGAAGTGTCGCTGTGGCTCAAGTGGCAGAGTGCTAGCCTTGAGCAAAAAGAAGCTAGGGACAGTGCTCAGGCCCTGAGTCCAAGCCCAGGACTGCCCCCCCCCCCAAAAATAAGCAAGGTAGGAAAATGATAAAGATAGGTGAACAAAGATTAAGGAAAACGTGGGGCCAGGGAGTAGCAGCTATGGTTTCTTTTAATTCAGTATCGTTAAAAAATCAAATAGGCATGGTAGAAGTCAACAAAACATAATCCTAGGTAGCTCTTTACAGACAGTTTCACAAAGTAGCAAGAGTAGGGAGATTTGCCATAATCATTTCACCATACTTTAAAGACTGAAGATGATCTACAGTTTGCAAAAATAGCAGGACAGAAGTATTATGGTATAGGAATTTATCTTGGGTTACAATTTCAAAGAATTTTACAGGTCTGCAGAATCCAACAAGTGAATTACATAAACTCTTTTGAAGTCAAATTGTTTATTAGTATTTTATTTAGAGTTATGTTTCTTGGATTTTTTTATTAATATCCCTTTTTCATCCTTTATTTTTTTTAAATGATGTTTTAAGTAGCTGAGTTTTGAGTTCATCAGGCAGCTTAAACTGTTTTTGAAAAAGTTTTGGGTTCAATAAAACCTGAGGTGCTTTTTGCCAAACACCTTTTCCTCTCATTTTAAAAGTCATACATATGTTAAAGGAAATTTAACCCATGTGTTTTTGCTTTATTTAAATTTAAATAATCAAAGTGGTATTTTTTATAAGCCAAATAATTTCAAAGAAGCTTTTTGAGTCTTTTAAAGACAAGAAGCAATGCTTCTAAAAACAAGAAGCAATGCTTTGCCAATTGTGAATACATTGTAACAGGAAGATGCTGGAAGTAGCTTGTAACTGCTAACCTCTGATTGTGATCCTTCTGTATCAGGCAGAGATGATTATACCTGCTCTCTAACATCTGGGGGCTTGGGCCAAAGTTAGCTGCCTTTAATTGTATCAGGCTACAAAAATAAGAAAAATGGGGGTGAACGTTAATACGGTTCAAGAAATCATTGGTAGTACAAGAGGCTGTATAAATAAATGGAAACTTTACTCATTCGACTCAGTAACTGATGAGTTTCTCTTACGGGAATGGCACTTGGAAGGATATTGAGGTGAACAAGACATACTTTCTTACTCCAACATTAAAAAGAGTAACCTTATAAGTTTTCTTCTTTCCTTCATTAAAATAGGGAGAACCCTAGAAATTCTGATTTAATTGTGTTTTGTGAGGAAAGATATATTTTCAGGTATGAAAACAATGCTTTTAGAATGAGAGAGAAGATATGAGTTTACCAGTCAGAAGTTTTTGCCTTTTGTCTTCCCATCTTGTTCTCTCACTAGGGCAAACAAGTTGCTAAAGTGACCAGTTATACTGCTGATTATGTTTTTGTTTTGTTTTGTTTTTTTTTTTGGCCAGTCCTGGGCCTTGGACTCAGGGCCTGAGCACTGTCCCTGGCTTCCTTTTGCTCAAGGCTAGCACTCTGCCACTTGAGCCGCTTCTGGCCATTTTCTGTATATGTGGTGCTGGGGAATCGAACCCAGGGCCTCATTTATACGAGGCAAGCTCTCTTGCCACTAGGCCATATCTCCAGCCCCATGTTTTTGGTTTTGGTCAGTCATGGGGCTTGAACTCAGGGCCTTGGCACTGTCCCTGAGCTTCTTTTTGCTCAAGGCTATCACTCCACCACTTTGAGCCATAGCTCCTGTTCTAGTTTTTTTTGGTGGTTAAATGGAGATCAGAGTCTCATGGGGACTTTTCTGCTTGGGCTGGCATTGAACTGTGATCCTCAGGTTTCAGCCTCCTGTGTAGCTAGGATAACAGGCATGAGCTCAGCTGTGATTATGTTTTGATATCAACTTGAATATAGGAAGCAAACAATACACAGACAACTGCCTAGTTAGACTTATTTTTGGCTATGTCTGTAAAAGTGCATCCAGAAGAGAAGACATTTGATTCAGAGGGATGAGTAAGGAAGAGCTGTCCTCATTCAATGTGGAAAGGCTTGACTAGAACAAAAATACAGAAGATAATTTATTCCTGTACTTCTCTGCAAGTAGGCCATACTTCTCCTCCCTTTAGACACCAGAACTACAGTTTCTCTTGTCTTTAAGCTATAGATTTTGTACCAGTGAGGCCTCAAAGTTCTCAGATCTTTAGTCTTAGGCTTAAAAGTTACACTACTGGCTATCCTGGCTCTGAGGCTTTGGTACTTAGATTGAGTCATGCTATTGGTCTCCCAGCTTGCTTAGCTTTGTTTTATAAACAGTCTATTGTGAGACTTCTCAGTCTCCATCATCACAAGCTAATTCCTCTAATATGTCTCTCCTCATCTTCTCATCTAGCTATCTATCTCCTCATCTTCTTATCTATCTATCTATCTATCTATCTATCTATCTATCTATCTATCTATCTATCTATCTATTGATCGATCGATCTGTCATCAATTTACTATTGGCTCTGTCTCTCTGGAGAACCCAACTAATGTATTTACCAAATTACCATATCCTGTAAGGTGTCACATACTGAAGCAATGTATTTTAAATCATTGGAGAGCCTCTATGAAATTAGAATGGACACTTAAATGGTAGATGTGTAGAATCCTCACCTTTTTCTACTCTAATTCTCAGTACTGCATTTCTTTTTCTGTTCACAAATGTGAATAACATCTGACATTTCATATTTCAGGGGGTATCCAGAAGCATACTTCATTCTTTGCTCTAAACAGAGAATTATTTTGCAGCTCTCTTTCTCTTGATGAGATGAGAAGGAGTAAGGTTAGGGGGATAAGAGAGAAAATGCTGTGGTTAAGATTTTGACCCAGCGCAATGTACAGGAAAAAGTGAAATGAGAAGACTCCAATTTCATGACATCTATCATGTCTTTAGACACTTCAATGTATATTTAGAGAAAGATGATTGTTAGGTAGATGCTACTTAGCAAGACACTCATTCTACGTATGCATAGAACTTTATATACTCTCAAAGAAAAGAGGAGAAAGGCAACTGGTTGGTTTATATAGACATGATCACCATGTTTCAGTCAATATAGCTGTGAGAAACACCGGGACTACAGAACATTTAAAACTCTTAACATTATTTGGTACATTAGGGGACTAAGGTGTATGCTTCTCTTCAATTCTCTGTGGCTATCTACCACTACTGGTAATATAAACATACATGTAGGCCAGGCTTATATCTGCAATCCTAGATACATCCCCCAGTGGCTGAGATTGTAAGGTCATGATTTGAAGATTACACACAAACAAAAACAGTGAAAAGCTGGGCTGGAGGAGTGGTGGTGCACTTGGTAGGACATCTGCAGAGCAAGCAAGACAAGCAAATATGAGGTGCTGAGTACAAGCTTCAGTACTGCCAAATAAAAGAACAACAAATACATAAATATCCATCAAAATGGCTCATGTCAGAAAAATTTCCCAATAGTGTGAAATGAAATGTATAAATAAAATGTCCAGGTAGAGATGTTAGATATACATGTTTCTAACTGTCCAAATAATGATACAAATAATCTCTCTTTTCTGTCTCTATCTTTCCACCACCCCCTCTTCATACACATATACAAACATACAAAAAACAAAAGAATATATAATTAAATGCATTTACTTATGGATTAGGAAAAATATTGAGTCATATCATTTAATGTATTTATCTAATACTTATGTACTGAGTATTGGTACTATGTACCAGCTGTTCCAGTGCCTGGGATGCAATAATGAATATCCTAGATGAACCTAGCAAGCCCTCATGAAGCTCGCTTTCTAGTAGAGTTTTGCATGCAATGTGACTGGAAGCACTGGCTTCTTTCCAGCAACACTTAAGTTAGAGGGGGATGGATAAACAGAAAGAACATATGGACAGTGAATGTGTAGAAAGGAAATGCATGATAGAAATTCAGCTACTTCACAGCTATATTTGGGACAAAAATAGTCTTATTAACGAAGTTGTAAAATTTTTATTTAAAAAATCTAGAAGCACAAAGGTCGGAAAATTTAATAAATAAAGTGATTCCTCCCCCCCCCCCATCCCAATGAATCTGTTTCAGTTTATCATGTTTTAATCTCATCCATCCACTCATTGGTCAATCAGCACATCATGCTTGTAGTTTTACAGGATGACACTTTCCAGATAAGATTCCATTCTTCCTTTTTTTTTATACATGGTTTCAAGAACTGTCTGGCAGTCAGGCAGTAGAATTGAATTCAAGGATGCTTTCAGATTTTTACCATGAAACAGACAATTCACCATTTCTCTATAAGATACATTACTGTCCCTCAGTAAATGATATCTGACAGAAGCAGTAAAGAGCAACTTATCTAGCATCTAACAAGCATTTCTTTTCACAGGATGGGCTGAGAAAGGGGAAGCATTGCATGTAAGTCTTAGCATCATTAAGTAATCACAATGAATACATTGTAAGTCAGCCCACATCAACCCTTGTGGCTGGAAAACCTATACGATGGCACCTGTCCTTGAAGAATGTATACTGGTAAAATTCTATTTCAAATGAAATAGAAGAAAAGACCCAATTCTGTAGAAACTCTAAATAGAGATCTCTTTGTAGGCTTATTTATGGTCTAGAAGTGGCCCCTGACTCCACACCTGAGACCAGAATAAAGGGACGTTGGAATACTTCGTTGCTAAGTCTGGTGAGACCATAGTACCAGAAATGCTAGTAGCCATCCACCTTTTGAAAAAAATCTATCCTGATTTCCAGTCAGCAATGGTTTGGTATCCCAGGAATGCCTGCAAAGGGCTGTAGCAGGAAGAACTTTCATACAGATGATTAGTAGGAGACCAACAAAACTGTTGGTTGTTATTTTCTCTTGAAATCTCAGTACAAAAGTAATCTCAGCCTGAGACAAAAGACACCTTAATGATGTCTTTTGGGTTTTGTTTGTTTTAGAGCTTAGTACAGAGTTAGAAAGTGGTACCAGTGGGAACCAGTTCCAGATTTCCACAAGATTCTGTACTGTGAAAATTGCTGCATCAATCGACAGTGAATTAGCTCACAGCTTCTTGAGAATGATGTGGGAAATGTCACAATGGTGTTTCCCAGTTTATAAACCAGTAGGAATTTTCTTCTTGGAAAATTGGACACATATGTTGCTATGACTAGCCTGATGTTTAATTTATCAATTAAAAAGACCAGGAGTCGAAGTATCTATACTTCATGCTCTGTGTGCCAGGCACCAGCGAGGAAGGTGTTCAGGCAGAGGTGGCACCATTTTGGAAAAGGACTGTTAAGTTTTAGTGATTGAAAGTTCGAAACGTTTTCGGAAGTTGGAGATTCATCCTCCAATGATATCCATAGTTATTTCACTGTGGTTGAAGGTGCTAATCAAGGATAAAGTGGATTTGCTTCCCTAGGGGTCTCCTCGAAAGCACCTCTAAATCTCGGGATTGGGGCCCATTCCTGTAATGTAATTGTTTCTTTGCACTTTACACCTTCAACCCCAACAGATTCCTGTGGCTTTTGTGTTTTATTTTCATTGCTGTGATTAGATAATTATTCCCATCCTCTCTTGTTCACACTTTTTCACCCCTTGTTCATCACGTCTTTGGTTGCAGATTTAAAATTGCATGCACATGGTCTTATCTAGTCCCCAGTAACCCACCCCAGAATGCTTTTGCATGTTACTAGAAGGCATTGATTGTGCAATATGGTGTGTGTGTGTGTGTGTGTGTGTGTGTGTGTGTGTGTGTTGTAAGCTGTTCTATCTGAAATATTGCTGCTTCTCTCCAGTTCTTTGCCAGTAAGAAGTATGGAAATGTTCAATAGAAAAGGACATGTTGCCTGGGATGGTGCAGAGGCTTCGAATAATACTGAAGGCCTTGTATAACTTGTATCAGCAGCAAAATAGCAAATAATACAGGAATGACCTCATCAGAGGCTAAGAACGAGCCTCCTCTTCAATGAACCATTTTCCTAGAAATACTAGGCTTACTAATTTCTTGTGCTCAGAGACTTTTCACTCAGGACAAATAAATTTGAAACTTAAGATTCTGTAATTGTCCTTTAAAGAATTAGAGAGCCAAGATATAAATCAAGCTCATGTTTGAGATCTTTCCAGGTCTCTGTTCTTTGCTAGACGCCCATCAAATAGCCATGTATGGTCTTTCTGAGTCTGAAATACCTTCTGAGTCCTACGGAAATCACTGAATTTGTTGTCATATTTATTACACATTGACCGTTGTGACAAGGAAGGTTGCTTCTGCTGACTTGCTAAATGTAAATACAGCATGCATTCAGGAATCTCCTGTGTTGCATGCGTGCCATAGACACACACCACCCCACACAACAAAGAATGGAATTATGAATTTACATCAAATGTTTACTGAGGATATTGCTAAGTGTGGGGATTACAGAAGAGACTTGCACATTTCTTTATGATCATCTTTAGTTTTATGGGGAATGGAAACAATGAATGCTATATATTATAAATTAAACCACAAGCAGTTCGACCTCAAGTGACTGGGGTTTACATTAGAAACAAACAAGTAAAACAGGAGTCCATATTATAGTCATATGGTTTCCAAAGAAACTGCTCAGTGGTTTTCATGATTTACTTGTTCTGAAAGTGAAAACAAGTTCTGATAGATTTCAAATTAGCTTGGTTTTTACTGGGACCTTAAAAGTTGCCATTCGCTATTCCACTGTGTATTTTCCTTTTGTCTGACACCATTTCCAGATGGTTCAGAAGGGGGAAAATAAAGATTTTTTTGTGGTGTGATCACTTCTTGTATTTAGAAACAAACAATACTGTATTGTGCTCTACTTTTACACATGCGAACATGATTTTCTTTTGATACACTTAAAGAATTCTTCTGCTTCTCTTTATGCCTGTTTTCTTCAAGTTGTGTGTTTTTTTCTATTCAATGCTTTTTGATCTCCTTCCAAAAAGCTTTATGACAGCTGAGTATAAGTGGTTGCTTCAGGCTACACAAGTCAAAGATGAAATTGAATTATGCTTCCAGGCCTGGCACAAGAAAAATTTCATTAATTATGATTAATTAATCCAAAAACACAGTGGTAGTCTTATGATTACATTGTGTCTGGAACTAAGCATACTTTCTGCTGACATCTACATAGGAAAGGGGGAAAGAGAATGGGATTCTGTGCTTGGCATGTCATCCCATAAGACAGCCTGTGACAAAGAGAGAAGGAAGAAGATGGCAAGCAGAAGATCCAGAGGAAGAAAAGATGTACCTCCAATATTTTGTCAATTGTGACGACTGAAGGGCATTTGAATTTGAGAGTCCTATCTTTATTGATTATTTCCTAGATAGACATCTCATACTATGGGATAATAGGTAGCTTGCTAGTCAGTTACCCTTTGTAATTTTTTTTTAAACTGTGTCTCAATTTGAGTGTATGGTGTTACAGTGGAAATGCTCATAATGATAATGACATGTACTGTGAATCATAAAAACATTTCCAGGATGTCTTTTTTCTAATGATCTTTGGGTTTTTGTATGAATCCCTGTCTCTTGTTGAAAGACAAAATTTACAAGTAGATTACCTGAGATCTGTGTTAGTATTTGGCACTACTTAGCATAGACCTTAGGAACTCATAGCTGAGGAAGGCTACTTCCCACAGTGGAAAGGATGAAGCAAAAAATAGGCATGGTGGCACCTTCACATGTAGCACCTGAGAGGCTACGGCAGGAGGATCAGGAGTATGAAGCTGGCCTGGGTTATATAGCAAGACCTTACCTCAAATATCAAACAAACAAAAAGAAGTGACTCTACCAACCATGCCTGCAATTGCATCAGGCAACAAAATTCACTAACAAAACTATGGTCAGTGGCATACACCAATACATAAGTACTGCATTTATGAAGTATCTGTGGGTCAGGCTTGTCCATGTGTTTGTTTATCCATTGGATTCTATTTTCCTATGTTGGCTGGGATCTATTGGGCTTCTCTACTTCAAGAAACAGAAGGCACGTCAAAAGGCTCTGCTCTCCATGTTCTTCGTATTAGGTGGCTACCCTGATCAAGTTCTTCCTATGGCAAAGGCAGGGAAGCAAGAGAAAAAACTCCACAGCTTAACCATCCTTCAAGTGTCCACAGGCATTATGTGTAAACATCCATTTGTTGAACAAGTCACCTGGCTTCAGAGTTAGTGGAGTAGAGATATATGCAACCTAGAATATACAGGGTTCTATAGGCACTGAAGAAATATAGGAACAATTTCATCATTATCATGGGAAAATAGGGAAGGAGAGCCTAACAGAGATGGAAACATAACAAGAGACAGAACTAGAAACAGAGTTCCTATAAGTTCTTCTCTGTCTCACGACCAAGCCAAGGACAAACTCATATTGGTACTGATTTCAATCCTTTGAAGTATCATTGTTTCTGCGGTTAGCATCTTCATTAGAATTTATTTGAAGGATTTTTTTCTACTAACCTGCTGATATTGAGCAAACCATCCTATTGTAGGCTGTGGTCCCATGCTGGAGGTAACTTTCTTTCCCATATGTTGTATGGAGGATTATTTTTTTCTTTCTAAGCAGTGTGGGAGAAAATTTCTTTTCTGGGGACCTGTGAAATTCCATTTGTCATTAATTTTGAACCATGCTGTCACTGTGACAGCTCAGGGGCCTTACAGAGCAAACATCAGCTAAGTCAGGTAGGTGTAAGTCACGTTGCTTTTTGAAATGTAGGTAAGTGCTATATATGGATGAGGATCCCAAATATACCTCCTCTATAACAAAACTGGTTAAAGACAAAGAACACTTTAGTCAGCAAGAGCATTTTGGAAGACTGGCCTCTCTGGTTCTTTGTGTGACTTTTTGCAAAGGAAATTCTTTATATTTCTTGAAAGGCCTCATTTTCTATATCTGCAAAATGAGGTGCTTAAACCATGTAGCAAAGCTTGCCTATGTAACTGAAAAATCTGTGTTTAAATATTCAAATTGGTAATTTTGATGAAAACTAAATGTGTTCTACTTTTAGGATTTACAAAAGCTTTGTGGCATAAGAATCTATTCCAACAGATACATGGCTTCTAGGTAATGTCAGAATCAGACTGGCATACTAAAACAGACGACAATACATTTGTCTGCCTGGCATTGTTTCTTTTAGACACATAAATGCTTTTGAATTAGGTAGGTTATAGGTAGAACTGACAATGGGGGAATTCTTCCCTCCCATCACTTCCAATTGTTTGACCCTAACCAGGACAAAAAGATCTAACTTCTGGCAATTTGTGTCTTGTTCAGTGACAGTCAGGGATAGAATCCTGTGAACAGACAGAAGTCTAATAGACTTGCAGCATTCATTGACATACTGAGTATGGAGAGGGACAGGGACAGGGAGAAGGGGGGCAGAAGTGAGGGGGCAGGAGAGAGAAAGAAAGAGAGATGAAGAATGAATCTTTATTTCCATTAACTAAATCCTCAGAGCTACCTATTTTCCACCATTTCCAAGAATTGAATGTTTCTTCCTTGATCATATATTCATGACCAGTAAATTAGTTTTCATTTTTCTTTCTCTTTCCAGCCAAGTATTTCATTTAAAAGAAATGTCATAGTATAGTCCCATATAAGTCAGAAGGTTCTTCCATGTGTCTATAATACCACCAATGCAATTATGAACAATTGAGGCCAGAAGGCTTATGATTATCAGCACAGTTGTTTTGGGCGGAAACAGGCATGTTGAGGACACTGTCCTTACTCCAAGAGTAATTTCTTAAAAGGAAGAATCTAATAACCTTAGTCCAACCATGTAAAAGCACATAACCATCAAAGTTAGTAGAACTTTGCTTCAATAATCGGTGTTAAAACTCGGGAAAAATTCCCAACTTTCTTACTTCCCAAGTTTCTTGTTTGTAAAATGAAAGTATTGTAAGAAAAAATATTTTTAACTCTGAAAATCTATGTAGACATTGAACATTAGAAAATTCAGGATTTCGACATAAGATGAGCGAGATCAGGGAGGACAGAGTTACAAAGAGTATGGCAAGGCTCTACACTGAAGAGAGGCTAGGCATTTATTTAGTAATCATAAATGATAGGTAGCATTTGAGATAGAAACATACTAAAGTTAGTGGAGACTGAGGCTGCTAAGCAAGGCAGAATTCCATCTGACAGATCTGATATCTAAAAACAATGTGCTCTGGATGAAAAGCTGTATAAGGGCCCTCCCTTCTTCATAGCATTGTTTTCTGCAACCTTCTATTTCCTACCATCAGCCATGATTTGAACATACTACATGAACCTTTTGTCTGATATGTAAGTTTATCTGATTTGGGGAGGGTAAAGGGAAGCACAAAGATGGTGGGACAAAGGGTGAACTAAGTCAGCAGTAATACTCACTATACAACTTGTGGAGGAGGGGGTTGGGAGGGGAAAACTGGGAGAAAATGAGGGAGGGGGTGATATTGTTCATAAAGAAATGTATTCAATACCTGACTTATGTAACTGTATCCCCTCCATACATCAACTTTACAATAAAAGTAAAATAAAATGAACCTCTGATTTTTTTAAAGTAAAATACTACATGAAAAATTAAAAAGAACACAATTCATGAGTTAAAAAAACTTCTATTAGGGTATATTGTTATAATTTTTCTATTTTATTATTCCTGTTAATCTTTTACTAGAACTGATTCAGAAATAGCACAGGCAAATATGGGGGTGGGGTGGGGACTCCAGTGTAGCTAGAGTTTGCCTCTATCCAAGGATTCAGGCACCCTTTGGGGCACTTGGAACATATCCCTGGGACCCAGGGAGGACTACTGGATATGCTGAGCATGGGGCCAATGCTATTCAAAAATCTGGAGCTCCTCCCAGCCTGCCTGTGCAATGTTCTCCATTGACTTATGTTTGGGATCAGCCTAGTGTGGGCAAGGAACCTGCTAGAACACGGAAGCAGAGTCTGGGCCTCCAACAACCTAAATAGTGCAGTGGTTTTTACAACATTAAGACTCACACTGAATGTAACCAACCGGACAAAGATTTCATTAGCACTTTTGTAGGACCAAAAAACATTATCCTAAACAGACTTTATGGCTGTCAGCCCAGAAACCTCACTGCAAATAGTTTGGCAAGTCATGTTTGTCAACAGACAATTAAAATGCCTGTAATGGTAGTTGCTTAAATATCATCTTCTGCTTTTACCACAGACTTATTTCCTGGGGAGAAATTTTCAAATTTGTCATTATTATCCCCTCTTGGAAGTGGCTCAAGGCATTTGTTGTATGAAACATAAACCCCAAGTACAACAATCAACTTCCGAATCGGATGCCAGTGACATGTGGAGCAGCATGTCAACCACAAATGGAGGAGCAGGGTGGCAGATTTGTCAGGTGGCCAATAAAAGACAATGTCAACAGTACCATTCCTAGATCTGCTTTAGAATATTTTGTTTGCCCAGATCAGACGTGGGGTTTTTTGGAATGATGAAACATAATAACCTAAGCAACAAAGTCTTAGTACTACTTTGAAATTTGTAACTGAAAATTATCAAAATGACCTATTCAGGTTAAGAATATGATTATGCGATATTAGATGGAAAAAAATCCCAGAATAGTCAGAGTTCCTACTAATTCATTTTTATTTTTTAAAATTTATTTTGTTGAGGGAAAGCTGGGGGTAGGTAGGTCCTTGAACACAGGTCCTGGGCACTATCCCTGAGCTTCTTTTACTAAAACCTAGTGCTCTACCACTTGAGCCACAGCTCTACTTCTGGCTTTTTGGTAGTCAACTGGAGATAAGAGTCTCATGGACTTTCCTGTCTGGGCTGGCTTCCAACCATGATCCTCATATTTCAGCTTCCTGAGTAACTAAGATTACAGGCATGAACTACCAGCACCTGGATCTGTTTTAAAACCACTTATTTAGCTTTCACTATTTCAGAATTGGTATGATTGTTGTTTTTTATGTGGGTTAATCTCTGTGCCTTGGCCTAGTTTTCAATAAAATAACATGCTGTGAAAAATGTTAAATTATGTCTCATCTTTACCACACCTTCAGAGAGCTGTTGAGTCAGTCAGTCATTTAAGCATTAGAGATGCTCTCTAATCTGTACATTAAGATGGGTAATTCTCCATCTTGTCAGGAGGTAAGACTATCTAGAGAAACTATGTGCAAGTCTTGGCACTTAGCAAATGTTAGTTTTCTTTCTTGGTCTCCAACTGGCTCCACCCCCTATTTATTCACATTTCCTACTCACTTGTAAGTCTACAACTTCCCAGCAGAAAATCTCCCTGAAATTCTTGCAATGCTAATTCTCACTTTCTGCCTTGGATTATGTTATTGCAACTCCCACTTTTCTTTTATCCAACTTGTATTCATCTTTATCAATCTACCAAGCAAACGTACTAATAATTATTAACGAAATGGTGGATAATCATGTTATTTATGTTACTCTTATCTTTAATGTATTTTTTCTGCCATTTGTATAGCCTTAATCTGTATAATAACATATGGAAAACATAAAATAGGCTTATTGAAGTTCATCTCTGGAACATTATTTCAAATTCTACATATGTTTACTGCTTGTCTATGATGCATAGTTGAAAAACAATCACTCTTTTTATGTGTCCTTTATTTCTTTAGGAAGATATTGGGTTATTTTCTGTGTTTTATTTTGTACGCAGGTAAGAGGTCATTTATGAAATATCATAGGTCTTCATGTTTGATGAAATTCATGGTATAGATAGCGTTTTGCTTGTATTTTCTCCAAAGCAAAATGAGAACATGGAGAAATTTTAAATATTAAGGTGGATAACTAATTTTAAATAAGATTCTACCATTTGTCACCTAGACTGTTTAAGACTTATATTGAGTAGAGGCGGGTACAACACAATGGTATGAGAGTATGTGCAGAGCATATACCAGGACCTGGGTTTGATCACTAACAGTACAAAAAATAATGCCAATGAAAAATAAAATTCTTATTGTGACAAAAAAATACTGAGCATGTTATAATGTTCACCAAAGGAATTCTGCTTGGGAATTGCTTCATTAGGAGTTAAATAAGGGCTTAAGAGTAAGGATGTAGAACCAGAAAATATTCTTAAGAGGTGAGCTACTTTATCTGCCAAATGAAAAAATATGTATTTTAATACTGAAATACCTATCAACCCATGTGATTCTTTACATTCAGTCAATGGAAGGTATATTTGTTTTAAATATGTTTGAATATGTTTCATCAGCTTTGTTCACATCATTAATATCTGAACTCAAAGCTATCACCTTCACTTAAAAGTTCTGGACATAGTATATATTTTTCTAGAATATTCTGTTTGTATAGCTTCAACTTTGTTGTCTCATAGATTGAACTCTATTTCTTATGCTCACTAAGAAAATGAAGGAATTGCCAGGCTCCAGTGCCTCATGCCTATAATTCTAGCTATGCAGGAACTTGAGATCTGAAACATCAAAGTTTGAAGCCAATCTGGATAGAACAGTCCTTGAAACTCCATCTTCAAAGTAATTAGCAAAAAGCCAGGGTGGAGGTATGGTTCAAGTGGTAGAATACTAGCTTAGTACACATGAATCTGAGTTCAAACCTAGCAGCATTTATTGTGGGATGAGTGATGTGATAGGGAATTTTGATTGAAAATTCTGTTACCTACCCTACTTGTGGGCCTCGAGTAATGACCCTATACCTTTATGTTTCCTATCTCTCTGACAACCTGCTATGAATGATTACAGATCAGGATTTGGACTTCAGCTTCCCAAGCAGGCTGCAGAGACAACTTGTCTAGGGTCCCAACAAACAGCCACATCCCACAAAGAATGTGTGTTTATTCAGACCTTTTCCATGGTTTACTTCTGAAAATTGGTTCAACCACACGGGAATCTAGTTAGACTGTTGGAATTATCATCTTTGACTCGTACATAACCCAAACATTTTTTTTATAGGATTCAGAAATCAGATGGAAACTTAGAAAATAATACAAGTTAAGTTAGAGTTCACATCTGTATCTACCCCTCTTTGTTTTTGTTTTGTTTTGTTTTGCCAAACCTGGGGCTTAGACTCAGGGCCTGAGCACTGTCACTGGCTTCTTTTTGCTCAAGGCTAGCAATCTACCACTTGAGCCACAGCGCCACTTCTGGCCTTTTCTATATATGTGGTGTTGAGGACTAGGCCATATTCCCAGCCCTATCTATACCTCTTTGAAGTCTATCTGAAATATAGCTTTTCAAACATGAGTTCTCACCACCAAATCATTAACTTTTATTAAATGTAACAGCAGGAAGTAGAATTTTAGGGAGCCATTGTAAAAGGTGATTTTCAGTCATCATGAAAAAGTAACCTAAGAGGTGAAGATACATTGAAACTTTGATCAAGTAAACTTCCTGTTTAACTATATTCTACCCTAGATATAGGTATACCCTAGATATAGATATATTCTACCCTAATATACACAATTTTTGTAGTATGAGGTTGATTTTATAACATATATCTGTGATATTATATCTAAGAAGCAATTTAGGGCTATGGCTGATAAGTCGAAGTGAAGGCTAATAAACTTCATCTTTAGGTATCTTCTAAAAAGGAATATAAAGACTGCTGTTTTATTTTAAATACATTGTTTTTCTTGTTAAGAATAGGAATAATGAGGGGCTGGGGATATAGCCTAGTGGCAAGAGTGCCTGCCTCGGATACACGAGGCCCTAGGTTCGATTCCCCAGCACCACATATACAGAAAACGGCCAGAAGCGGCACTGTGGCTCAAGTGGCGGAGTGCTAGCCTTGAGCGGGAAGAAGCCAGGGACAGTGCTCAGGCCCTGAGTCCAAGGCCCAGGACTGGCCAAAAAAAAAAAAAAAAAAGTGATCAATAAAGTTACTATTTAAAAAAAAAAAAAGAATAGGAATAATGACTAGTAGAAACCCACATTATGCCTATAGTAGAAAGCTAGCAAAAAAAAATACCCAAAACCTTGTTACGCAATGAAGAATTTACCTTTTCTTATACTAACATTCAGTAGCTTAAAGCAGATCATTGCCATAAAGAAGTATTTACCAATATTAAAAGGTCTTGGCCCATCATAGCTAGTGTTAGATTGGAATATAGCTTTTGTTGCCAAGGTGACAAACACTTATAAATATAACACATCTTCTAATGTGCTTTTAACTTCGTATTTTTATGGCTTTTAAATCAGATACCATTAGCAAATATATTAGGTAATTTAGCTGAAAGACCATTTTCCTCTAACACTTTTTGTTACATTTCCCCAGGTATTTCAGTAAATGTCTGTTGTGACATTCTACTCCTGCTAGGCTTCCAACGTAAGGGGATACATAAAGTACATCTGGTAAAGATTAACATATATTACCTTGCCTTTTTTTGTATTGATCACTGAAAAATGTATAAAAGAGAGAGAAATTTGTAGTCTCCTTGAAGAGCAATCATTATTCCTATTGTTATTTTGGGGTTTGCACCTCCTCCCTCCAAATAACAGTCTGGCTTTAAAATTCAATACTTGGAGGAAAAGGGTTTTGGGGACAGCATAATAGCTATATATTAACACACCTCGAAACCTCCACACCTAAATGCTTTCCCTTAGATATTAAAAAAGAGAAGGCTATAAGGAAAAGAATTACAATAGACCATTCAGAGCACTAGTATTTCCAGAAGTCTAAGTTTATTGTTCCAAACAATAAATTCACAGCCCAGGCAGAAAAAGAATTAGCTCAAAATGTGTTCAGTAGATTCTCAAAAGAAAGCTTGTGAGGTCAATATATTTGTGACAGCAAAGATAAAATCAAAGGAGACCTGCTTATAAAGTCTAACTTTGCAGTTATTGTTACCTTGTCATAAATTTTTGGAAGACAATTCATTTATTCATTTAATTATCATTCATTCTCTTTTCTTCACACTCATTATACCAGCAGAAATTTAAAAAGCATTATGTTCCAAGCACTGGAGATATAAAGCTGAATAAGTCTCTATCCTCAAGAAGGTTATAATATTGGAGAGCCAGGTGTATAAATCAAAGATTACATTTACATTGGTCAGAGCTGAAGCAATGACTACATACAAAGTTCAGAGGAAAGATTCTTGGCAAATGTTTTCCATAGGATCAAGATAAAAAAAGAGGAACTACATTTTTTATAAATAGTAAAAAATCTTGAGTGTCAATATTATACATCATAAATTCAGAACTGCTGTTCCTTACTGTGTGATCTTGAATGCCTCTCTGAACTCCAATTACCCACCCTTGTAACATAGCTAGTTGTCTTGCCACTTGCATAGCTTAAAGAGGACTGTTGGTAAGAATAATGGGACATGGATGTTGTAGTTATTTGCATTCTTTGGAAAAGAGAGATTCTATGTAAACACTCAGCATCCACATTATTCCAAGCAGTAGCATTTTAGATAATTACTGTATAATGCTGCACGTGTGTGTATGTGTGTGTGTGTGTGTGTGTGCGTGTGTGTGGTTTGTTTCTTTATAGAAAGGCAAGTGCTAATGTTGGGTTTCTCTAATAACTTTGGAAAGGAACTTTAATCCAGCAGACAAAAACATAATAATCTTTATAGTAAATTAAATCCCTTTGTATTTGAGTAGATTTTTATTTACCAAGATCTTAGGCAATTTTACCACAGTTATGTAAAGTGGTGTTTAGCAAGCCCCATGCTCTCAACAAGTATCTTGAAACCTCTACTGCAAAGCAGTAACTTCTATACAACAGATTCAGTTGTGTGTGTGTGTGTGTGTGTGTGTGTGTGTGTGTGTGTGTGTGTGTGTGTGTGAACCTGAGCCTGAGGCTTGCCAGCAAGAGAGCTGGGAACGAGCTGAGACTGGCTAGCATACCTGAGACAGCTGTTACACAGTGGCGCCTGGATTCTTCTCTGTCTCCAGGCTGACTCCCTTCCTCCTCCTCCTCCTCTGGCTCATACTCTCTAAGTCTACCCCTGTCTTTCTTTTCCTTCCATGCCTTGGTGATAGAATCCCATGGGCTAAGATGATGGTCTACTTTCATTGCCAGACTGTCTGCCAGAACTGTCTGGCTGAGGAAAAGAACCCATACTGGTGGGAGCATGAAGTCTGAGAGGAAAATGACTCTCCTTACTCTTATCAGCTTCATCTTTCCTTTCTCTCATTCATTCTCTCCTTTTTAGTTTGATTTTTGTGCTGAAAATTAGCCATAAATTGCCATGGCAACCAGGGAAAGTGACAGTTTGAGGAAGATCTGCTCTTGTTCCTGTAACTTGCTTCTTGTTTTATCAACAAGACATTGTCTATCAACTTGACCTGGGGTTTGCCAAAAGGCAAGCCATTCACTCATAGAAGAGGCAGACTGTTGAAGGAACCGGCATGAATCCATCATCCCTTCTCAATGCCTGTGCTGTCTGGTGGGCTTCCTTCAGGAGATGCCAGCAAGCAGTAAGTTTGCATAGAAAAAAAAAAAGCTTCAAGGATATAAGAAAATAAAATACTTGAGGAAGAAACCATCCTTTTTCACTTGAATCTGGCTTCTCATAGCTTGAGGTCGTTATCTATAGGTGTCTACTAAAATAGGATAGAAATAGTAATAGCCATACAGGATGAAATTTTTCCAGGATTAAAAAAATGACAATGCCAAACTAACGTGGGTAAGAAAGGAATCCTAAACCCCAAGGCTCCAGACTTCTAGGCCCCAGTACCCTTGACAAGGATAAGAAGTTTATGCATAACCAGTGTCGAGGCCATCACCATAACACTAAAACATGGTCTCTGGTTACATTTCATAGACTCAGGCCCACTGACAGAAAAGAGCAATTACTTATAGTCATATTATTTTTTTAAGAAATTGACAAAGATCCCAATCATGGTGGATTAGGTACATTTAATATCTCAATTAATAAGCCTTCTACAATAGTAACATGTCAACTTTGGTTCAAGAAATCCACTCTGGCTGATAGTCATCCAGGAAATGTCTTTCATGCCTACATATTAAATTTAATCTGCTCCCTCTCCCCATCCCCCTGTTTTATAAGACTGCATTCATGGGTTGAAGAAAATATGCTTGCTTTATCATTCCAATTCAACAGCTTGCTTAGCAAAGTTGATAGGCAGGAGTTTAGAAGATATTCATTGAAAACCTATTTTGTATATTTACAAAAGAAGTAGATTTAAGGGAGTTACCCAGAAGCAATACTTTTTTATGTCCCACTGTTCTCCTATTGGTCTTCTTTTCATTCAGCAGATTTATCTGTCATGAAGAATTTGAGTTTCATATTTTCCTCTCTCAGCTGTGAAAAGGCCTGTCAGCTGAGGCTTACACTATGGTTTGCCGAAAGGCCTATAGAACACAATGACAATACAATCTTATATTTGTGCTCTGTCCCCAGTTAATCCTCCACTTTCTTCCTTTGCAGCCTAGTTATGATCAGGCTTAAGTTGCATATTCTGTTTTAGCCAGATTTTGCTGATAAATGCTATCAGCAAGACTGAAATGAAATACAGCAGGTCTGTCTCTGATTACCAGTATAGAACATGACTTGGGAGTTTTGTGTGTGATATAGTGACAGTATTTGTATAAGACTATTTGACTCATAGGAACAACAACAGCAAAAAAGGAGACATGCTAAGGTCTTGGCATTTATTTGTTGAAAACTCTAAGATCCTTTGTTTATATACCTAGAAATACAGCCCTTAAAACAGCATACTATAGAGACATGCTTGTGATATCAGACTATTTCCCATATTGCTTCTGTAGGAATGTAATTTTGAGGGGAAAAAACTGATTCTGTCTTAACTTTATTTATCAATACTTTAAACACAAGGCCTTTTGTTATTGCCATTCATCAATATCCCTAATCTTAAAAAAATTACATTTCTCACACCCATGAAGTAACTACCACATCTACTTAAATAAAAAGCATATGCATATTCAGAGGCCTGCAAACTATTCTTTTCACAGCCTACTAGGTCTGCAGCAAAATAAGAAGGGTTGGTACAGGAAGATACCACATTGCCTCTGCAGAGGAGAGGAAAGGGTTAATTGTCATTCCTGGAACTCTGTAGTGGAACAAAAGCTGGCATTCTGACACTGAAATAACACCACAGTGAAAAGTGAAATTGCTTCTAAGGCAAAATTGCTTCATTTGAAAATTGTAGTGATACTGAGAACAATTATGTCACTTAAACTTTCACAGTTTTGTTTTTGTAAATCAGTTATAAAACTATCATGTGGTTTAAATGCAATTATTTAATAAGGGCATTTGTAATCGTCCAACACAATCAATTATACTTCAATCAGGCCCTTCTCTGAGACTGTATTTTTGTTACCATCTACATCTTTCTTATGATAACACAAACTTTTTGAGAAAGCCAAATAAAAGGATTGTTTTACAGAAAGTCCTTTCCTCTGCTCTGATAATAGAACAATTCTTGCCCTTCCCTCTGCTCCCTACCTACAACTGAGTTTCAAAATTTTTCAGTCTTCCTCTCTTATTTTACATATGTACTAAAGTCATAGAAAGGTACTGAAGACATAGAAAGCAAAATCACATTGCTAAATAACCAGAGAAGTAAGTGAACATTTGGTCTTCAAGTATCATGGTAGTATTGTTCTTCCTGAGCTGAGACAGGGCTGGAGATCAGGGAGCATACTTGGTACAGATCAAGTTGCTGGAAGGACCTGTAACAATGCTGGTATCACAAGTCTCAGAGCGTGATTCTGATTTTCTCGGGAGAAAGATTCATTATGGGCTATGTCTGGGATCCTCAGGCCTCCCAGAGACGATAGAAGGTTAGTTGCTGTGTTGTACAATTTGCAGGCAATTTGGTCCTAGAGACCTATGTTTTTCTTCCAAATTTCAGCTGCAAGTTTCCACTAAGGCCTTATCCCTATATTTTGCTTGGTTCATCCTCATCTCTGGACTCCCTGCCATGATTAGAAGGTTCTCAGGAACCGGACTTTCAGCCTGTCTTTTTTCTCTCCCAATCATGTGTTTCTTCTGTGCACAAACTCCTCTGGGCTCCTCTTGCATTTTTCTTTTTTATGAAAGATATTCAGCATTGGGTTGGTTTGGGGGAGGGATGCTACCAAGTTTTATTTCTTCTCTCTTCTATACACCCTGCTGTGAAAGCAGATGTTCCTCCTCAAAAGTATCTCCTCATTCCATTCTTGCAGGGAATATGTAAGTTCTGCTAGTTCAGCCAGCTGGGTTCAACATAAGCCTAACGTAGACTTCACGATACAGAACGAGTAAGTTTGTTGTTTGGAGACCTCAGTACAATATTAATTTTCCTTATTAATAGCCCCAAGCTGGAGAAATGGCTCAAGTGGTGAGAGTGCTTGCATAGTAAGTACAAGAACCTGAGTTCAGACCATAGCATTGCTGAAATAATAATAATATTAATAATAACAATAAGAATAATAAAAACTAGTCCTTAACATTCCTTTACTTTATACTAAAAATTAAATTGTCCTTAGTGCCCTGGTCCATGTAGTGGCTAAATTTTTCTTACATCTTTTTCTTAGCTCTTTGCTCTTGGTATGGAATTCTCTTCACCCTTCTCTTTCTCTTCCGACCCCAGGTGGGTCACCTGATTCTAGCTCTGCTTCTGGTGCTTTCTAGCCCCCTACCCAACTCAAATTCCAAACTCCTTATCAGTTAACTGAGTCAGTCCTCTTTTGTTCTGAGGACTAAGCATCACCACAGCAACATCAACATTAATGTGCTAAGCAAAACAGGTCTCCATATTCCAGGCTTCTAAATGATAGACCTTGTCTCCAACTTCTCACATGTGTAATATTATATTTATTTGAACTGTTATTGGATTTCTATCATAGTCCAATGGCCTTGCTTCAAGAACAGAAACTTTCTCTTTGGTTTTTCTGGTATTTCTTTTTTTAATATATATGTTTTATTATCAAACTGAATTACAGAGAGGTTACAGTTTCATACATTAGGCATTGGATACATTTCTTGTACTGTTTGTTATCTTGTCCCTCATTCCCCCCTCCCCCTCCCCCTCCCCTTTCCTTCCCCCCCTACCCCATGAGTTGTTCAGTTCATTTACACCAAACAGTTTTGCAAGTATTGCTTTTGTAGTTGTTTGTCTTTTTTGGTATTCGCTTCCAATTTCCTAGTTCTAATACCAGTATACCCGGTTTCCAATATACTCAGAGAAGATACAGAGAAAGTGTAGGTACAACCACAGGAAGGTGATACAGGAAGATCATCAATAATAGAGGCTACAGTTACATATGGCATGTTGAAAGTAGTTACAACTGTGATATAACAATCATTTCCATAACATGAAATTCATTTCACTTAGCATTATCTTATGTGTTTGTAAGGGTATAGCTATTGGGCTCCTGTGATCCTCTGCTGTGACTAGCCTAAACCTGTGCTAATTATTCCCTATAAGGGAGACCATAGAGTCCATGTTTCTTTGGGTCTGGCTCATTCCATCTCACCCCAGTAAGAATGTCCTATATCAAGAAAATAACAACTGTTGGAGGGGATGTGGCCAAAAGTGAGCCCTACTTCATTGTTGGTGGGAATATAAACTGGTTCAGCCATTCTGGCAAGCGGTATGGAGATTCCTTATAGAACTCCCCTATAACCCAGCAGCCCCACTTTTGGGTATCTATCCAAAAGACCACAAACATAATCACACTAAAGCCACCAGCACAACAATGTTCATCGCAGCACAATTTGTCATAGCTAGAATCTGGAACCAACCCAGATGCCCCTCAGTAGAAGAATGGATCAGGAAAACGTGGTACATATACACAATGGAATTTTATGCCTCTATCAGAAACAATGACATTGCCCCATTTGTAAGGAAATGGAAGGACTTGGAAAAAGTTATACTAAGTGAAGTGAGCCAGACCCAAAGAAACATGGACTTTCTGGTATTTCTAGTCTCAGCAAGCAATTTATTTCCTCTGAATGAATGTACTGTCTGGAGTTCATAGAAATTCTGTATCAAAAAATAAGGAAAACAAATTTCCTATACCTGGACACCCCATGTGTATTCGTAGAAAATGCAATACCAAATTGAAAACAGGCCAACTGTCAATGAAAGGACAGATAAATAACCTATACTATGTTCATAAAATATACTATGTAGCAGTTAAAATTAATGAATTAGTGCCACATGTGTCTACCTGGGTAAACTTTCAAAGCACAGACATAATGAAAATGGTCATTAGTAAAAATAAATGTTGGTTTCTTTTGCCTCTGGTCCATGGAAGGAGCAGTAAGAAACAATATGGCAACTCAAGTAAATATAAGGACTGGTGCTGAATTTTAGGAAGTGTGGGAACAAGAGACCGCCAAAGTTCTTCCCCTCCTTTCTATGTCATTCCCCAGCCAAATTAAAGTAGGAAGAATGTAATGAAGCCCAGCTCTTTTTTTGGCCACATCTCTACTGTTTACTTTCTGGAGCAGTCTTTAAGTGCCCTTGGGAACAAATTCACTACAAAGGACATTTGATAGAGAATCATCTATAAAAGGGGAAAGAAAGTACAGGATATAAACTAGAGAATAATAAACAGAGAAAAAAATCTTTAATATCTAAAAACCTTTAAATGAGTTCCTCTTTTGAAATATTCTCCATAATTAAGTTTGAAAATACTGAAATAAGCAAGCAAGCCCAGCAAGATTTAGAAGATCACAGAGATCTAGAAGAAAATTGAAAAGCAGCTGGAATAGGTAAGAATTCTTTAAGACTCGGCCCTTAGATTTAAACAGGGAGATAGGAGAGGCTGGAATATCTAATGTATTATGGCCTGATTCATGGTATGAGCCACGTCCCACTCTTTCCTGCATATATTTGCCTTACTCACTTTGCTATAATATCCTCTTGTCCATCTTATTATGGATTATGTGTATGTAGTAAATATGAAAACATGACAGCATAGGAAACTGAGACAGTCCAGGTGCTGGATACTACTGACAAGACAGGAAATAGAATGGAAGAAGACACAAACAGGTCTTCAAACTATCTGCAATATTCTGTCTATTAAGAAAAGCTCTGAAGGAAATATAGCAAAGTCAAAAGCTGGTCTCATTATTGTCCATTATATTTTTGGCTGTATTTTGTGTGTATTTAAAAATACTTGATAATCAAAAGAATGCCTTGTTGTCAGGTAGTACTTGGTTTAGAAGGACATCACAAATACAATTTTAAAATGGCAATAATGCATTAAAATAACAAGGATAGGTGTGGATGAAGTGGGGAGGCAAACAAGGAGGAAATGGCACCAGAGTTGTCTCAGAGTCAAGAGGCATCAAGGAAGACACCACCAGGTACAGAAGAGTTTGATAGCTTCAAAGAAAGAAAATCTGACTTAATTGGACAACAGAGCTGCCAGGGATCTAAAGATCTAAGCTGATAGAATAGATGGAGATTGAGTGATTCCTTCTGCTGTGTGTGTGTGTGTGTGTGTGTGTGTGTGTGTGTGTGCATGCGTGTTACTGAGATAGTGCAAGTATTATATTCAAACATATAGAGACTTTAATTAAGGAGACAAATTAGAAATCCATTGTGATTGTTCAAATATAAAATCATAATGCCCTAAGTTATAGTAATTGTAATGGAGGCATAGAAGAATGGTGAAGGCTTTCACAGCAGAGATGTATAAGATTTTGTGACTGTGAATGAATGATAAGATACAACAGAGTAAAGAACCACAGACAAGTTTCTGTCTTGAACCACCATGATTAATGGTAGCATTGACCTAAATTGGTTATATCAGAAGAAGGAGAAACATGATTCTACTAACCTTGGGAGTAAAGAAGAACAGAAGTGAGAAGGCAGCTTGATTGGGATCAAAGTTGAAATTAGATGAGAGTTTCTGAATTTAAAAAATAATTCAAGTAAAGAAGTCTAGAAGAGTGACATGGGAACAAACAACCAGAATGAATAATGCAGGTATGTAAAATGAGAAAAGAAGATTGCACTATAAAGCTGTAAGTTGGATCAACATGCTTTAGCCATGAATCTTTCCCTTCCAGAGACTGGTCATATATTGGCAGAAGAATCTGAAGACCTCTAATTCAACAGCAGTAAAGAGGACTACACAATGGGATCATGCTCCAGGGTTTGGCATCCAGCCTCAGCAAACTATTGTAGAAATGAAAGCACCCACATTGTTGTTAAACAGACTTGTATTCAATGCATTTGCCATTGAACTTTCATTTCCCATTTACTAGGTATAACCTTGGGCAAGTCCTTAATCATCTCTGCTCCTCAGTTCGTTCCTTTGGAAATAGGAATACTGCCTATCCTGCAGGTTTGTGGTGATATAGTATACACATGCTTTACCTTACTAATGTTACAGAACATTTAATGTAATAAATTGCTTTATTCTCAAAATATGAAAAGTACTTCTGACCACATACATTTTCTTGAAAGCAGGGACCGTGTATTATACATTGATAATCATATTAGACATTTACTAGTTTTAAAATATGTCTTATACTTGATCATGGAAGAAAATATTGCATATTTACTTTTTTCCTTAAAAAGCTGAAGACTGCTAATAACATATAGTTCAATGGTAGGGACAGAGTAAGTATCCAACAAGTAAATAACTTTTTCCTGAATTAAAGCATTCTGTAATACAACCAATAAAAATAAGTCTAAAACGATTTATAATTTAGGTTGATATATGCTCACTTGGTAAAAGCCTTATTAAACCTATTAATATCCATAGGTAATAAGCATATCATTTTATAAGGAAAGAGAAATAAAGGCTATTTGTTCAAGTTCACGAAAGGAATTATTTCAGGGCCAGAAATAGACAGCAGTTAATCTGTCAGTAAATACAGGGAAAACTCCCAGTGGTATTTCAGTTATGAGTCCACTGAGGCATGAACAGGCCATCCCTTAGGATTTCTAATGCAAAAAGACACACATAAAAATAGAAGTCTTCCTTTCATGTAGCTAGCTCTGAGTTCTCTAATCATAATCAAAGCATCAACCAGAATGGATAGCTTCTGGGCAGGGAGGAAGTGGGTTTGGCTTGATGAGAGCCTGAGTTCAAGGGGATGAACTATACACATGATGGAATAGACCCACGTCTTTGAGGTCTATGTTTATGCACGAAAATAAGTTGATCACACAATTGAAACCCAATAGGAAAAATAATCAGGTTTAATTTTTTATCTTTAGGGTTTATTTCTTAAGTTGTGCATCAAAAAAACAAACTGTCAGCCAAAGTTTAAGGTAGGTCAATACATTCAATCTTAGGATTTAATAAATTTGGCCTATAAGTATAAGAATAAAGCTGGTGGTGGCTCATGCCTGTAATCCTAGCCACTCAGGAGACTGAAATCTGGTTCAAAGCTAGTTCAGGCAGGAAAGTCAGTGAGACTCTTATCACCAGTTTACCACCAAAAAAAGCTGGAAGTGGAGCTGTGACTCAACTGATAAAGTGCCAACCTTGAGTGAAAAAGTAAGGGACAGTGCCCAGGCCATGAGTTCAAGCCCTAGTACTGGCACAATAAATGAATAAATAAATAAAGCATTGTTATTGAAGCGGCTAGTTGGAATTGGAGGGAAGGGGACAAAGAATAAGGCAAAGAAGAACATCAGGATAAAGTAATGGGGCAGAATTTGAGATGAAGATATTATTAGTATGCTATTTGTTAAAAGTTAAAATGAAAATAAAGATTTCTCTGATGAATAGGCAAAATAGGAAGGAAAAGGTGCAAGCCCTCTTTATTTCTAAATGAAAAATGTCCTACATGCCATAGACAAAAGATATCAGCAGTGAAATTGTACTTGTAAAAACTTGTGGATCTATTGATATGCAATATGGAGATGACAACTGGGTTGAGGGATGGCAGAACATGCAGGTATAGAGTCATAGGCAGATATCAGTCCTGAAATGTCAAAGCATGTATTTCTTCTACAAACAAATAACACAAATTCACTTGTGTTGAGTTGAATTGTATCCCTCAAAATAAAATATTCAAGCCCTAACTCTTAGGAACTATGAATGTAACTTACTTGAAAATGAAATCTTTGTGACCTCCGTGTTCATGGATCAGGAGAATCACTATTGTGCAAACAGTTGTACTACCAAAAGGAACCTACAATAAAATTCAATGAAATCACCACATAAAAATTCTAATGCTATGGTTTCCCTCATTTGTAATAACTTGAATATGTCTATGATATTATTAACAGGGCATCTCACTAACCCAATTGCTAAGCACATAGGACCATGTATAATAAAGGGTATCAACATAAACTCCAAGAAATGGAAACAAGAGGTCCTTGTTATTTCCTATAGATAGGTTTTTTTTTTTTTCATTTCTCTAATTTTTCTGTGCCTTGTGTTTTGTAAGAAAGGGAAAGGGAATCACAGAGATAGCAGGACAAAGGATGAACTAATGTGACATAGATACACACTTGACACTAAATTGGAAATGAACTCTACACCTTGGGGAGGAGAGGACAGGAGGGATAAATGGTAGAAAATGAGGGATGGGGTAACAATGCTTAAAACAAATGTACCTATTACCTTACTTATGTTACTGTAACCTCCTGCTCATCACCATTTCAATAAATATTTTTAAAAATTCTAATACCATTTTTAAAGCAATAGAAAAATCCTAAAATTCAAAAGTGCTTCCCCACCCCCAACCCCAGTTACAGGAGTTACAAGCAGAGTTCTTCTCTCATTTTCATGAAACTTTGTTTTTTCCCCTTTGTCAGAACCACTGCCAAACTATGGGTTTTGATACCTCATGTATTAAGTGACAGATTTTTTTTTGCAAAAAAAAATGAAGTGAACTTGTCCCTTGAACTAAATGAAGTGAACTTGTCACTTGAACTAGACTAGCAATTGTATATCTTGCCAGCAACATTAAATAAATATAAAACAAAAACAAACAAAAGTGCTGCAGGTATTATAATGCCTGCTTTAAAATTGTACTACAAAGACATAGTAACAGGTGGTGGTGTTTTTGTTTTTTTTTCATGAGACTGGTACAAAACAGACATATGGATCAGTACACTTGAATAGAACATTCAGAAATAAACCTATACAGTTACTGCCATCAGAATTTTGACAAAAGTACAAAGACATATGTTAGAAAAAAAAGATTCTCAAATGGTGCTTGGGAAACTGGATAGCCACGGGTAAAAATTGAAGCTAGGCCCTATCTCTTACCTTATACAAAAAATAATTAAAAAATAGATCAGAGGTTTAGTATGGCCTAGTTTGTGATCCTTTAGGGAAATGCCCAGACGTTGGGTTTCTGGGTCATAGGAGAGCTCTATGTTTAGTCATTTGAGGAACTCCATACTGCTTTCCAGGGTGTCTGAACAAGTTTACACTCTCACCAACAGTGTAGTAGTGTTCCTTTTTGGCCACGTCCCCACCAGCATCTGTTATTAGTTTTCTTGATAATGGCCATTCTAGATGGAATGAAGTGGAATACAAATGTTGTTTGGATTTGATATGCATTTCTTTTATGGCCAGAGATGTTGAGCATTTCTTCATGTGTCTGTTGACCATTATTATTTCCCCTTGAAAGAAGTCTCTTTTCAAGTCTTTATCCCACTTTTTAAGGGAACGGTTGTTTCTTTGAGGATTTGTTTTGGGGGGACTTATTTTTTTGAGTTCTAAGTATATTTTAGATATGAGGCCCTTGTCTGTTGTACGGTTACTGAACATCTCCCAATCTGTGGGCTTTCTATTTTTCTTGTTAGCTATGTTCTTTGCCATACAGAACTCTGCAGTTTGATGCAATCACAGCTGTCCAACCTTTCTTTGATTTGTTGTGTTTCTGGGCCTTTATTAAGAAAGTTTTCACCTGTGTCAAAGAGTCCTAGTGTTTCTCCTATTGCTTCCTGTAATGTTTTCAGGTTATCAGCTTTTACCTGAAGGTCTTTGATCAATTTGAAATTGACTCTGGTACAGAGTGATATATAAGGATCTAAGTAAAGCAACCAGCACAACCATGCTCATTGCAGCATTATTTACCATACCTAAAATATGGAACCAACCCAGATACCCTCAGTAGATGAATGGGTCAAGAAAATGTGGTATATATACACCACATAGTTTCCATGGTTTACCTCACTGGTAATAATTAGTAAATGTCTAGGATAGTCCTAGCAGAGGATCACAATAGCTTAATAGCTATGTACATATTATCATATAAAATGATGCTAAGCAAAATGAACTCCAAGATATGGAAGCAAGAGGTTTTTATTGTTGCTGTTATTTTTGATGCACTATGTGATTTTTTTTCTTTTTTTTCTTTCCTATGGATTGTCTCCTGTGGTTACTGTACTTTACTTCAGTACCCTGGGTATTATTTATATATTATATATTATTTATATGTATATATATGTTCATTTGAATTAGGGAAGGGAAGGGGAACATCAAAATGGTGAGACAAAAGATAAAGGATGAACCAATGCAATAGCAATACTCACAAGACAATATGCTGAAAATTAACTGTATAACTTGTGAAAGGGGATGGGTTTGGTGAGGGAAGGTGGGAGATAAATGAGCAGGGGGGGAAACAAGTATGACAAGAAATGTACCCACTACCTTACCTATGTAAATGTAACCCGTCTATACATCACTTTGACAATAAAGCTAAACTTTAAAAAATAGATCAAATGTCTAAATGTAAGTCCTGCAACTTTGAAACTAGTAAAGGAAATCAGAGAAGAAAATATAGGTATAACTAATACTTTTCTGAATAGAGCTCCATTGCTCTGTAAATAAGAGCAAGAATTGAAAAATAGGATTATATCAAATTAAAACATTTCTGCACAACAAAGTACAGATTACCAAAATCAAGAGACAATCTACAGAATGAGAGAAAATCTGTGCCAACTATTCATTAAATAAAGAATTAATTTCCAGAATACATTTTCTGTCTGAACATGACTTTCAACTCTCTGGTGGCCAGGTTTGTGAGTAAACTGAGAAGCTAGCATTTTCAGTTCATGTCACTAGCACTGCATACCCATCATTCACCAGCTCTTTTTTCCCCCCTTCCTGGGGTTTGAACTCTGGGCTGTGCACGGTCCCTGAGCCTTTCTGTTTAAGGCTACCACTCTATAGCTTGAGCCACAGTGCCAATTCTTCTAAGTACTTTATTGGACATAAGAGTTTCACAGACTTTTGTGTCCAGGCTGGCTTTGAACCATGATCCTCTGATCTCAGCCTACTGAATAGCTAGGATTACAGGCATAAGTCACTAGTTCCCAGCTCATCAGCTCTTCTTAAGGCTCTCAAGCCAGTCCCTTGTCAGTATCAGATTTGGGGAATGAACCATCCATGGAAGTCTTCTTGTAAGACTCAGGAGTTCAGGAGTTATAGACCACATTGTTTCACTTTTTTGAGGTTAAGATTTTTCTCTCAGAACATCTCCCAAGTACTTCCATTCTTCTTCACATCTTAGCCGTATATGTGGCAAATTAGATGACTAAACAATGAACTAAAGTAGCAGATCTTTTTAATCCAGGGAAAATCACTATATCAGTGACTATACTTTAGAGTCATTAAGAATGCCTAGATTTTAGATATTAATTTTTTAAGACAGCCAGTATGCATCCAAGTTAAAACTTTGTACAAGATGATAAGGAGTCCTTGTATGATGATGACATAGCTCTTTGTAAGACAATGACACAACTTCTTACTATATCATATAGAACCTGTTTCTATCAGGGTTCTCTTGGAACTGCCCTGGATATTAGAAGTAATATCCACCTTTATCTTAAATCTAAAGGCAATAGTAATCTCCTTCTCTTCAAACTCTACATCCAATCAATAAAGGAAATGCAAATAAAAACAAACCTGAGACACCACCTCACTCCAGTTAGAATGGCCTATACACTGAACTCAGGCAACAACAAATGCTGGAGGGGATGCGGGGAAAGAGGAACCCTTCTCCACTGTTGGTGGGAGTGCCAAGTCGTACAGCCACTTTGGAGAACAGTATGGAGGTTCCTCAAAGAGCTCAGCATAGACCTACCCTATGACCCAGCCATATCACTCCTAGGCACCTATCCTGAACAACAGGTCTCAAGATATCAAAAAGACATCTGCACATCTATGTTTATCGTTGCACAATTCACAATAGCCTAAATATGGAAACAACCCAGATGCCCCTCTACAGATGAATGGATCAAAAAAATGTGGTACCTATACACAATGGAATACTACATAGCGATTAGAAATGATAAAATATTGGTATCGCAGGGAAATGGTCAGAACTTGAACAAATAATGTTGAGCAAGACAAGCCTAGAACACAGAGAACAAAGGGACATGGTCTCCTTGATATATGACTGTTAGGGTGGGGGTTGGGGGTTGGGGGGAGGCAGTAGAGACCAGGTCTGCGAAACAAAAAGCGTCTTGTCAAATGGTATTTGCACAGGTTTGCGTCAGAAACCTTACATTATGTATCTAAAACCAAACAACTACTAAACATAAAAGGTCTAAAATAGACCTCTCAGTGGATCACAATAGCTCAACAGCTATGTATATATGATCATATAAGACAAGGATAAGCAAACTCTATTGTTGACATTATACTTAAAGTTCTAGGTGAATTTCCTTTGGCACATGCCACGTGGCTACAGTGTATGATTTTGGTACACTGGGTATTATATATACACCTACCTGATCTAGGGAAGGGAAAGAAAAACGAGGGTGTAAGATATCACAAGAAATTTACTCACTGCCCTATTATGTAACTGTACCCTTTTTGCACAACACCTTGTCAACAAAAGTTAATTAATAAAAAAAAAGAAAAAAATGCACTAAACAGAGTAATGTGAAAGTACAGGGCTGTAACATAAAATAGAAGGTTCTAAAGTTCAGCTGTACCACAAGGCACTAAAAATTAAAAAAAAACAACAACTTGACTTTTGGAAGCTCAAGAAACATATAATCTTGGGCTGGGAATATGGCCTAGTGGCAAGAGTGCTTGCCTCTTATACATGAGGCCCTGGGTTCTATTCCTCAGCACCACATATACAGAAAATGGCCAGAAGTGGTGCTGTGGCTCAAGTGGCAGAGTGCTAGTAGCCTTGAGCAAAAAAGAAGCCAGGGACAGTGCTAAGGCCCTGAGTTCACGGCTCAGGACTGGCCAAAAAAAAAAAAAAAAAAAAAAGAAACATATAATCTTAAAGTGAAATCAGGCAAAATCAGTCAAGTCAGCAGAATATCCAACACTGAATGCATAAAATACCCATCTTCTGGTGGAGCTTAAACATGGAATAGTCCATGCCAAGCTTCTATATGATCTCAGTTGACAATAATATTTTATAGTTCATTCTTTCTATTCTTAATGGATGGATGACAGGTAAAGAACTTATAATATAATATTGACACTTAATTAGATTCTGTGTTAAAACTACACATAGTACTTTAAAACTACCACCTTTTCAGAGGAAGAATTACCATAGGTCCTGGTGGGAAAACATGAGGTGGATAACAATAGTATCTTTAGGTCCACAGATGTGTTAGAATTTGGACTACCAAGAAAAAGGCAGTATATTCTTACATTGGGAAAGGCAGTCATAGTAAAGCTGTAGTGTAGGAAGGAATTGCAAACACTGAGTTCAAAACATTGAAGTACCTAAGGCCTTAAGTCACTGGAGTGTAAGGGTGCTGTAGAATATAAAATTATATGTATTGTAGCATATACACAGCATGCTAATACTGTGTCCCAGAAGTTTCTGAGACTTCTGCTTGGTCAAGTAAACACACTTCAGTCCATTTTGTAGCATTGGTTCTCTTTGGAGGTGGATAAAACCATGCAGACATGTATCGTTTGCTCGGCCAGGTCCTGTAACTCAAGATAGTATCAAAGGGATTCTTCACAAACTGTTGGAAGACATCCAGTCTATTGCATCATTTCTTATTCTATTCCATAATGACTACAGAATCTAAAGGTAGCTTTGCTTTCTATCTCATCCTGGATTCCAACTAGTTTGTGTGCCCCCCCACCCCTAGGAAGTCATTTAATATAGATGATTAAAGTACATTACTGATTTTATAAACTGGGGAGCAATGGATGACGATAAACCATAAATCTTTAGGTTACCTCACTTGTCATAAGAAGAATAACGACAGAGGGCCCTTCACTGAAAATTTGCATGCATGAATTTCAATGATTTTTTTTTGTATCTGGCTTTTGTTCCTCCTAGATAACTATTGGTGGAAGTTCATTCTGCTTTAAGGCACTATGATGAGCTCATTATGTCCATTTATGTCTTTAGTAAAAAATGTAATCTACATAAGACATCTAGGGAACGTGGTAGTGGTAGTGGACCCATTATATAGATGAGGAACCTTTCCATTTTGCTAGTCAGTTATAGAGCCAGTCCATAGGAGATATACAAGACCTAGAAGGATTCACATGAATCTCAGTGCAATCACTGTGATGGGAAACTTGATCTAGAATCCATGGCATATCTAGAATTAAGCCCACACAAGGTCAATGCCTACATATATGGGTCAGTAGTAGTCAAGAGAACATCATTAAGTAATGTTAAAATGTTGCAGACATAGTAATTTTCTGAAATGAAATTTAAGGCTGAAACCCAAGGAAAAGTGAGAAGAAAATGAGCGATATGATTCTTTCTTGTTAGTTTGTGATCATCATCATTGGACTCTGACTTTAAAACAAACAAATAAGCAAGCAAAGTGCAAGTCATATGAGGGGAATTTCCATAAGAAATCAGATATTTAGGAATCAAGATACCATCTAGGTCAACATATTCAAAGTCTTTGGGCTAGCATCAGAATTTTCCCACTTCACATCTTCCATGTGAAATCTTTGAGATTTGAGGAAGGGTGCCCATGATATATAGTATGAAAAATGTATATATTCTATTAAAATTTAAAATCCTCCAAAACATTTAACCAACAAGATACTTATTTAGGATAACAAAGGACCAAGGAAACATTTTGACGTTATTCTAAGGATATTATAAATAATCCTGCTTGAGAGACTGTCCATCATTTCTGTCTTTTGAAGTAACTGTAATTCTGGAGGATATAACTGAAGTTCTTTCTCTTTTATTAAAAAATGGACTGAACAATTAATAACTGAGGTGCCCTAGGAATGGAGAGACTAGAAGAGAGTGGAACTGGATCCATAGACTGTTTGGTACCTTAAATCTTAAAGAATTGTACAAAATAAAACTATTTGAATCTTCCCTTTCAGAAGACATCACATTCAAAGGAGATAAGATGTGTTTATTTTGAAGATGCTGATGTTTACTTAAGACTGGAGTTCTATTTCTTTTATGCTTAAGTTTTACTATGACAATTGTAGGATTATTTTTACACATTATAAATTGCTTCGATGGCTATATTGAATGGCTATACTACCTCTTTCTCTTTTCTGGATTGGTGTGTGTGTGTGTGTGTGTGTGTGTGTGTGTGTGTGTGTGTGTGTGTGTGAGTACTGAAGCTTGAACTCAGGGTCCAGGTGTTGTCCCTTAGCTTTTTTTCTAAAGGTGCGCACTTTATCACTTGAACCATTCCTCCACTTCTAGGTTTTCAGTGGTTAAAAGTGGAGAAAAGAACTTCATAGATGTTCCTGTCTTGGCTTGCTTTGGACTGTGATCCTCAGATTTCAGTCTCCTTTGTAGCTAGTATTGCATTGGAAAAATGAGCCACCAGTGCCTGGTTATATTCAGTATTTCTTTAGAATTATTTAGATCCCTGATTGCATGTAGTCATTGTGCTTTTCAGACAACATAAAAAAAATCAGTAAAAGACATGAGTTTTTCTAAGCAGAAGTAAAACCGACTTGTACATATTCAAATGTACAGTTGGGAAGCAGAGATTAAGTTTTAGAACTAAATAGACAATTAACAAATGACCACTGGATATTGTATATATGCTTACCTGAACTAGGGAAGGGAAAGAAAAATGAGGGAGGGTGTAATAAATATGACAAGAAATGTACTCACTACCTTATTATGTAACTGTACACCCTCTGTACATCACCTTGTCAATAAAATTTTAATTAAGAAAAACCAAATTACTAAAGATATTATCATTCTGGAATTTACCTAAAATTTGTTTTAAAGTGCTTTGGGATAATACATCTTTTCAAAGGAATACTGCTTAGGTTAAATACTGGTTAAAGTCTCTCAGTGGTAGCATGCAATGTCTTATCTTTGTCCTTGGCTTAATTTGAAGCACTGGTTCTCAAACTATTTTTCTTTGAAACATGTTTAATTTATAATTTTTTTACTGCTGAAATTCAGCACCATGCAGCACTTCACTGTGAATGGGAAAAGTTACTCAATGATTACTGATGTCATCTGATCACGAGTGCTAATAGTCAAGAATGAACCAGTCTCTAAGTATTGTAAAAAAAAAAAAAAAAAAAATCCCTCAAGAACAATTGGATCTCATGTGCTATCTTGACTTCTTTGAGATGTGAGTTTACAGAGTGTTGCTGTATCACCTACATAAAAGAAAGTGTTCATATGATTATACCATCTTCAGTAACATGTAAGAAAACTTTCCAAAATTATCAGTGAATACAAGAGCATCACCCATACCAAAAGTTTGAAAATTGTGGATTTTAAGGACCCATTGCTTCCAAAGCCTCCCTTTTACATTTTTTGTTTGTATTCATATTTCAGTTTTTTCCTTTTTTTTTTTGCCAGTCCTGGGGCTTGGACTCAGGGCCTGAGCACTGTCCCTGGCTTCTTCTTGCTCAAGATTTTTCCTTTTAAATATGTCATGTTCACTATATAAAAATATGCAAGAATGTGCACAGAAAAATGATTAATGGCATCATTTGTGATGTTAAAGAATTGAAAACAACTCAAACAGAATAATTTGATAAATTTTAAAACAGTCCTACAGTAATTTAAAAAGATAGAATTAGAAAATGGAGACAATAATCCAATGTATATTATACAAAATTAAAAAGAGGGAGGGGAGAAGTCAGTAGGGGTGGGATGGGTGAGAATGTTGAAAGGGGTGACAGTGGTCAAGATATATTGTATTCAAAAACTACTTTATTAAATGCTATCTCTTTTGTACAACTACTTAAATACAACAATCATTTTTTTTGCCAGTCTTGGGGCTTGAACTCTAGGCCTGAGCCCTGTCCCTGGCTTCTTTTTCTCAAGGCTAGTACTCTACCAATTGAGCCACAGCACCACTTCTGGCTTTTTCTATACATGTGGTTACTGAGGAATCGAACCCAAGGCTTCATTTATGTGGGCTAAGCACTCTACCATGAGGCCATATTCCAAGCCCCAACAATCATTTTTTTTAAATATAGAATTAACTATAATGATTCAGATGATCATATAAACATAGATAAGGAAATGTGAGTTTGAAAATCCATGTAAATGATATAGATATAGATATAACTTATTATACATAAGACAAAAAGTAGACATGGAAGAGGTCTTAGGAAAATGTCAAGAATGATATACCTCAGAATCCAGGTAAAAGATAATTGAAAACTTGAAGTTTTTAGTCCATGTACCTATTCAAGACTTATTCATGTATCAGAAATAATTTTTAAAAGAGAAACCATATGTTAAAAGTACATGAGAAGATAACTTTTTCTTTTTTAGAATTATAGCTAGGTAAATGTACCTTCAAAAGATGAATTTGCTTGTATAATTCCCCTTCATGAAGCTAAGAATCAGAATAGAGGTTCAATCAGAACAATCATGCCAGCCTGTGACATTAGCAGGTTTGTTCTCTTTCTACAGATCCCATTTCCAATTCCTGAGTTTATTTTATGTGATTTGGGAAAAAATCCACTTTAGGTATTTTAAGAGAGAAATGGGTAACATATAAATAAATAATCAAATTATTTCCACTGAATTTGTAAGTCACTTCAAGCTTCTGGATTTCTATTAATGATAGATTATTTCTACTAAAATGTAACTTAATTTTAGACATTCTTATTTTAAAATATGTAACTCATACCTTTAAAAATAATTAGAGGGCTTCAGCATCCACAGAAAAAATATATATATTTCACTCTCCTCCCCCTCCCCCATTCTGTCTGAGGTAGTTGTTTAGATCTCGTGAGCCATTCAAATTAATTATACCCAGAGGAGGTGCATGAACTTTGGGGATTTGATGGCAATGTATCTATTTATTGAAGTCCTCTGTGTGTGAGGTAAAACAGTCCTTAAAGAATATTAAATGGAAAGCGTATAGATTTTTTACAAGCTTCGGAGAAGATGGTCTATTGCAAATAGTTAAGTATAAACCCTGTACATTCTTTAGAATACTGAACAATAATATGTAGAGGCATATGATACCAATATATTATCTGATTTTACATGTCTCCAGTTTGGCTCTAAAAAAGAATAATGTAAAAAAAATAAAATAAAAAAGCATTTCTGGTACATGATAGTGAGTTCTCCACCCCCTTCATTTTTAGTGACTTGTGAAAAGTTATCTTTCTGTGTTCCAAGAATAAACTGGAACTCTTGCCCTGGGGAAACTATAAACTCGTCAATTTACCAGGCAAAGGAAGCCATGGTCACGAAAATGTTTTGAAGAAATCTTTTCCCAACTAAGAGATGTGCTCTAGGAACACCAACATGATTTTTTAATTAACATTAATTCTGCTGAACTTCAACTATGAAAGAAGTGGGATTTCTTCAAACACCAATTAACAAAGCAAACCCCAATAAAGGGAAAATACTCTCTCCCCACCTCCAGCCCGCAACAGGAAATTCCCCCCTGTTGAGTTTTCCCCAAGGTCTCTATAAACTTTTTCTGATGAACTTGCTGGAGCCTTAATGAGAATGAATCTGTACTGATTTTCCATCCATATAAACAGAAATATTTAATTTCATGAAAGGAGACAGCGTGTTTGACTCTGCCCAACCCACCACTTAATATCTTCAGGTTTCCCTCCTTCCTGGTAATTTATTTCTCATAGTATTTCATTACAATAATTCCCCAGGGTTTCCCAAACCTGAGAACTATACCTATTATTAATAAAGAGATTTCTCAGAGACTTGAGCTTTTACTCCACTGCTGGCTCCATTTTCTTACTTGTTCTTCGTGTTTGGTTGGGATAAATTTTCCTGCAGAGGCTACTCGTAGGACCCACAGGGACAATCATACTTCCAGACATACCCAGGAGGGCAGAGCAACATATCCAAAGATCCCACTAGGACAGTATTTCTCACACCATGTTCAGAGCAAACACAAGATGTTATTCTCTACTACCCCAAAAGGCTTTTGTGGTCAAATAAATTCGGGAAATACTACAAACCATATATTCCTTTTTCTTTTGAGATTCAGAGAGCATGCTAGCATAGTAAAAACTCTGCAAAGTCCTATTAGTAAATAAGAAACCTAAGTACTTTTGCAGAGTCCTGTTTGTTTTACCAATTAATTTGATTGCACCTTTCTTCATGGAACAAATCCCCAGGAAAGTAGAAATAGAAAAGAAATGAATGCTTTCAGGGCAACAACTATTCACTGGCTATTTGAATCAACCCCCTGAACAGCCCCAAGAGATCAATATCATTTACTTTTAATTTTTATTATCTTTAATTAGATGTAAAAAGGTGGTATCCTTCAATAAAGCAGTTTATTAATACAGTGCATCTTGATCAGTATCACCCCCTCACCATTCTCAACTCCCTTCCCTTACTTTTCTTAGTCTTGTACCATGAGTTGACTGCATTGTTTCACCCCTCCTTTCCTGAGTTTTCCCCTCTGGCATATACCTATTTCCTGGTGCTTATTCTGCTGGATTTTGACTTAGTCTTTCTACAAAATTATGCTATTTGAGCTCTCCATACAGTTTACTATACCTCAGCTAATTTATTTGAGGTAAATGTTATTATCCTCATTTTACAGGTTAAAGATATTGATTTTTAAGGCATATTTTATACACCTGACATATATAATGAATTATATGGTTAGCATTCAAATGTGAATCTGCCTGTCTTTCAAACCTATGTTCTTTCTACTTGGCTAGGTTTAATATTTAATTGCCAAACTATCCCATTGGCCACATTTAGTTACATTATCTGCACTAACAGATTGCTTAGGTCTAGATGGAAATAGCATGAGGCAGATCCTGGGTCTTCTGTTTACCTGAGTGCCTATGGTAATCACTACAGTAGCTTGTACAAAGTAGATCCTCTACGGTGAATGAATGAATGTAGGATGGAGAACAAGTGAAAGTATTGTAAGCCATCTAAACTCTACTTAGGTGTCACATGAACTATACAACTTCCTAGCTCTAGTAATACTGAGGGTGACGAGGTTTAAAACCATTCACATGTGGTGGAAAAAACAACAACATTTTAACTTCATTTTAGCTTTATCTGAGTTGAACAAGCTTCTGGGGAAGTGTGGCACAACATAATAATGTCTTTGAAGACCTGAAAGACAAGACTGCAATGTGAAAATAGGTGGGGTGAATATGATCTTCAGAGTTCAATTTAGGCCTCATACTTCATGAGATTGCTGGCTGTTCTTTAGAAGAATGGTTCAAAGACACTGGCAATCTTCCTGGAGCATCAACGCTAGATTCACATAGTATCCTTATAGATAATAAATGTAGCAAAGGAAAAGTACTTTTAACACCATCAGCACAGCAATGTTCCAATCTTACAGAAAGAATACCAATGGCTTTATGAAGGAAAAACCAAAAGTTCACTGTCTCATAATTTGTCATAGAATAAAATTTGACATAATATGATATCATCTATACTGGGACCTACCCACTACCCTTGATTTGTAAAATGTTTCTCAAAGGACTTTATTGTAATATGTGTCCTCCAAAACACCATCTATACAAAAGGAATGTTACAACAAGCATATTAGTGCTGAAAGGGAGATGATTTCAGGCTAGCAAGAAAGCGTTCTTGCATAGCTAATTAATTAGTTGCAATATTTGCAAGAAAACTCTCAAAAAGTACAGAGAGCTGTGGTGCACATGCGTGAGGACAAAGGCTCACAAAGTCAAATGTGAGGAAGAGATAAATACACATTTTGACCAAATAAAGAGTAGGAAAATATGTTAATTTAAAATATTTTCATTTTATATACCAGCAATATCTTAGTAAAGAATTCAGTGAAGTAACCAAAATCATACACAAACTTTATAGTGTGGTTTTGAAATATATTGACAAAAAATAAGCTCCATGAATTAGGTTTTCTTTTTTTCTGAATAATTATTTATTGTCAAAGTGATGTACAGAGGGGTTACAGTTTCATACGTAAAGCAGTGGGTACATTTCTTATATGAATTAGGTTTTCTTATAACCTACATAAAGTCTGCCCTACTCTGTGTCAAAGCTAATGATATCTAATTACTTACTGGAGATTTCCTCCTCGCTCGCACTCTAACTTATTGGGGCTAGTAACAATGTTTTAATACATCTGCCAGAGAAATCATTGGAAACTATTCGTACATAAAACTATTTGTACCTGTTAGCATTTAAAAAAAATAAAGCAGAATATGTTTTACATCTCTTGGAAGTTATTCAGTACCTGAGGAACCCAAAAAAGAACAAAACACAGGCTTGTATAAAAGATAAAAGATCTCATGGAGACACATGCACACACACACACACACACACACACACACACACACACACACAGAATTCAGAAATAACAAGACTACAAGTGAATGTGGCAAACAGTGATGAGAAGGAAATAAGTATAATAGAGAGGATGGATATTTATTTATCAATAAATCTATCAAAAGGAGTCTTAATATGAGGAGAATGATAAAAAGTTTGAAATTGATCAATATGCATTGTACCTATAAACTGATTAGTTGAATGTCAACTTCTTTGAACAGCTACTTAAAAATAATAAAAACAATTTTAAAAATAAGACAACAGACTAAGATGATTTTACCCTCCATAATATTTGAACCAGTACAAAAAATTTAAACAAATCTAGAATATTCATAAAAACCTAGAAACACAGATGTTTTATATTTTCTCAGATTGAAGGTATCCTTGAAAACATTGTGATGATTTGCCTATGTTTCTATAGTGTAAATATAAAAACAAAGTAACTTTGTTGTTAACTCATTCAAAATGTTAAAGAATATGTAAGTGTCCTGGAATTCTGAAGAATTTTTATTGCTCAAAATGTGAATGTTTCCCTATCTGCAAATAATGAATAAGAACAATTTATAAAATTGATCACAGAGGAAAATAAATGCTGTAAATTTTTAATAATATATATATTAGACAGAAAGAAGTATAAACAGACTATTTTTATTCTTTCTGCTAAATCTATATAGTTTTCTAAATAGGTTCATAAGATGAGACTAGAGATAAATTACCTTCAAATGGATAGCATGTATGATGTTTAATTGCCAGGAACTAATAAGCATTTTAAATCAAGGAAGAGTGAAGGTTTTTAATTCTGTAGCTTACATTTGTTACATCTTTTAGATTAAAAAACAACAATTTTCTTACAACTATTCTTCCATGTTAGAAACGACTAAAATCCTGAAGCATAGACTGTCTTCTTCTCCTTTGATGCTTTCTTTTTCATTCTTATTTTTTTATTTGACATAGGATGACATATACAAGTGCTGGTCCTTCATCAGATGTTCCTAGGAGCAGCAGAGCAGAAAGCGCTAATATCTATTCATTCGTAATGTGTCATTCTGAATGTATTAAGGACAATTGACTTCACATGTCACAGGTAATTAGAGAAGTCACCTTCAGTTTCAGGTTTCTAAAGTACTGTGCTATATACTCTTAATGAGCACATGTATTGATGTCTTTCAGCTTGTCTGAGTACCTTTCCATCTCCCACTTTTACAGTGGACAAATTATCTCCATAGCCATTTAATTTACAGAATGAATCAAAATATAGTTCCTCTTTATGTAATCCCTTAAGTGGAGTTGTGTGAGAGAATTTTAGCACATTTTTTTCTCTTGTAAACTAGAGCATTTAGCTCTATCCTGAGATTTGGTAATCCAGAACATTCTGTCCTTAGAAATAATTTTTTAGTGCCTCACCTGAGCAAATTAAGAGACTTTAATAAGAAATAGGTAAAAAAGTTGAAATGCTTCTGATCAAAAGGAATAGGAGGCAAAGTGTGGCTTCTTGGAAGAAAGTAGAGTTCAAATGGGAATGGCCAAGTTGGCTATTTAAATGTAATGCTAGTTCAGGGGACCTGCCTGCCAATGAATTCCAGTGGGCTAAGATGGAAACACCCCGATGGCTAGCCTACAGACAGGTGCTTTTCTTGCTGTGCAAGAACATGGGCGAGCATCTTCCAGACTCATTTACAGATTTGACTCATTTGTGGGCAAAAGGTAGATATTTTGTACACATTCACTTTCCAAGCAAGATGCCTTTTTCACTACAGGAAAACTGCTAATATTTCTCTTAAGAAATGTTTCCTCCAAGAAGTATCTGCAGGTACCAATCATCAAGCACCATCCAGGCTTCCCTTGCCTAGTCTCTTAAAAGCATGAATCATGGCCAACTATAGCTTATTTCTAAAATGTTTGTTTCTTTGGTTTCCATGACACCAAACTATCCTGCTTTTCCTTTGATTTCTAAGTGCAGTCTTCTCTAAATAGCCTTTTCAAAGACACTGTGATGGTGTGGTCAAATATTACTGATAGTCTGAGAAGATATTAGGTAGTATACCTGTATTTGGGTAACTAACGTACTAAAATAGTACCTCCCCAAATGTACAGTCATTCAAATACAATAGAAATTTATACCGTATTCATCTTAGTCCAATGTAGGGGTTATGGTTTCTAGGCAGCTTACCTGCACGATGATTCAGGGATTTCTTTTCCACAATTCTACCATAATCATTGTCATCTGTGTCCACCCAGAAAAGGGAATAAAAAGGCATGCACATACCAAAGTCATTCCTTCTCACAATCCACTGTCCAAAGCATAGTCACATCCTTGTACTTGACTGCAAAGGGAAGTAGGGAATGTGCTGTTCCCAGGCAACAAAATGGACAACAGAGTCTAAGAGACAGCCAAAAGACTCTACCACATTCCACACTGGGATAACATCATTTAGAGCCAACAAAACAAAAAGACCAAAAATGAGTAAAATCATGCACATCCACACACCAAAATAGTGACTGGTGGAAAAACCTATCACTGGTAAAGATATTCACAAACTAAAACAAAAAAAAAAATCACTTGAGGGGCTGGGGATATAGCCTAGTGGCAAGAGTGCCTGCCTCATATACATGAGGCCCTGGGTTCGATTCCCCAGCACCACATATACAGAAAATGGCCAGAAGTGGCGCTGTGGTTCAAGTGGCAGAGTGCTAGCCTTGAGCAAGAAGAAGCCAGCGACAGTGCTCAGGCCGAGAGTCCAAGGCCCAGGACTGGCCAAAAAAAAAAAAAAATCACTTGAGAAAGTAATAATACCACTGCTGGTAAGGATCTGGGGTTTGTTTATGTTGCTGATAGAAGTGCAAGTTATACTAACATTTAAAGAAAATAATCAGCCTACCTAGTAAAGTTTAAACTCATACTTTCTGGTCAGTAATCTTACCTTTGGGAGAATGTTTATAATGGAGACAGGGGAAGTAGCTCCTTGGTCTCACAGGAGAGGCTGAAAAGCACATCATATCTCAGAATTATCAAAAATAAAAAATAGTTATGTTACTGGAGTCAGTAAATATCTTGATGGGTTTTATTTATTTGTTTATCTTAGTTAAAAAAATTTCTTCTCTGGAACTACATTATGGGCATTCAGGATTTTATCTGATTGTAGAAGGAAATAAATGTTAGTTTTTCTACTTCTGTAGTCTTGCCTAATTCTAAGGTACGACTGGTCACAGTTAATTTGTTTGTGATTCACCTGCATAGTTTATATACCCCTACTTTCTTTCCCATTCCTCTGTGATGGTCTCTGATCCTTGCAGCAATTTTAATACTTCCCAAAAGAATCTTGGTGCCCATTTTACAACAGTTTAATGAAGACTTTAAAAAATTATTGTTATTGTAAAGAAGATGTACAGAAATTACATAAATCAGGTAATGAGTACATTTCTTTTTGTACAACTCTTCCCTCGTTTCCTGCCAGTATTTCCCTTCTGACTTCTCCCCCGCCACACACACACACTAGTAAGTTGTATAGTTCATTTTTTTCTCTGTTTCTCATTTGTCACTGTTTTTGTTTTCTATACCTTTTGTCTTGTATGTCAGTTTGTTTTTTTAGGGGAGGGTAAGGGGGAGGACAGAATGGTGGGACAAAGGGTATCCAAATGCAGCAGTGATAGTCACGAGACATTATGTTAAGGGAGAGATTTTTTTTAAGTCCATTCATAATCATTTCATTATTGTACTGTAACTGAAGTCTCTTATTGTTTAGAGTAAATGTATCCTCTTCAGGCAATTTTTTCATAAGAAAAACATATCACCAAATATCATATCATCAAATTTTCCCTAAGAAACTTGGAGTTGCTTTTATATTGCAGTAGATCTCTCATTTCCTCAAAACAGGGAGTCACTCCAAGTAGACTCTTATATTCATCTTAAGGCTTTTTGTATGCATTTATGGACACTGGTAAATCTCAAGAAGAGATGCTTTCTGAGTGGGGGAGAGGGTTATACCTCCTTACAAGATCGGTAATGGGTCCAGAACATTTTGAACACCTAGTATTTAAAGTACTTTCAACACGAAAAGCAGTTATAGATGTGTATAGAAATATATTTCACACATACATTACACATATACATACACCCACATATGAGAGAGAGAGAGAGAGAGAGAGAGAGAGAGAGAGAGAGAGGGAGGGAAGGAGGTAGGAGTGAAAGAGGAGAGGAAGGGTGGAAGTAAGGGAAAGAAATACAGAACTTTTCCTTTCCCATCTTCTCATTTCTGAAATTAGAATACTATTGGCCATGACACTAAGGATCTGCTTGCTACAGGCCATACAACAGTGCTATAGGAGAGACGAGTCTGGATGCAATATATCCCTGTTCCCCCTCATGGAATCCAGACAGACTGCAATCTCAGTATCTTCTCATGCTAAACGTGCATCTGACGATCTTTCACTGTAATAATTGCTGAGGACAAATACAAAAGTATTGACATCATCCCATGTATTATATCTGATCACAGTGGATTAAAGGTAACCCTCAACAACAAAGGATACCACAGAGCCTATACACACTCTTGGAGGCTAAACCCCACGCTGCTATCCAACACTTGGGCCACAGATCAAATTAAAGATGAAATCAACGAATTCATAAGCCACAATGACAAAGAAAACACATCACAAAGAAACCTATGGGACACAGCTAAGGCAGTACTGAGGGGCAAGATCATTGCACTCAGTACCCACATTAAAAGAATGGAAGCAGAGCAGGTGAATACCCTCACGATGAAACTAAAACAACTGGAGAAACAAGAAACGACAGAATCTAAAACGACTAGGAGGGGAGAGATTACAAAGATTAAAGAAGAGATAAATCTGATTGAAAATAGAAAGACCATTCAACAAATAAATAAGACTAAAAGCTGGTTCTTTGAGAAAATAAACAAAATTGACAGACCCCTTGCAAGACTCACAAAAAAAAGAAGAGAAGAGACTCATATTCGTAAAATCAGGGACTCCACAGGAAAAATTACAACAAGTACACACGATATTCAAACAATCATAAGGAGCTATTTCCAAAACCTCTACTCAGCAAAAAACAATAATTTTACAGAAATGGATCAATTCTTAGAGAAGTACAAACTGCCCAAACTGAACCAAGAAGAAATAAATCAACTAAATAAACCAATAACTTATGGTGAGATACAAGAGGTAATCAAGAACCTCCCTACTAAGAAAAGCCCAGGCCCAGATGGATTCACCAACGAATTCTACAAAACCTTTAGTGAGGAGCTAATTCCAATACTCCTCAAACTCTTCCGCGAAATAGAAACGGAGGGAGAAATCCCAAACTCATTCTACGAAGCTAATATCATACTCATCCCCAAACCAGGCAAAGATCCAACAAAAAAAGAGAACTACAGACCAATATCACTAATGAACACAGATGCAAAGCTCCTCAATAAAATATTAGCTAACAGGATCCAGAAAGTGATCAAGAATATCATACATCATGACCAAGTAGGCTTCATCCCTCAGTCACAAGGATGGTTCAACATCCGTAAATCAATCAATGTAATTCACCACATAAACAGAACTAAAATCAAGAATCACATTGTTATCTCAGTCGATGCCCAAAAAAGCCTTCGACAAAATACAACATCCATACCTATTAAAAGCTTTGGAGAGAACAGGAATAGATGGAACATTCCTCAAAACAATAAAAGCCATATACAACAGACCAACTGCTAATATCATATTAAATGGAGAGAAACTTAAATCATTCCCCCTAAACACAGGAACAAGACAAGGATGCCCACTCTCCCCACTTCTGTTCAACATAGTGCTGGAATCCCTAGCCATAGCAATAAGGCAAGAGGAGGACATCAAAGGGATCCACATCAGCAAGGAAGAAATCAAGTTATCCCTATTCGCAGACGACATGATCTTATATCTCAAGGACCCAAAAAACTCAGTACCCAAACTCCTACATCTAATAAACCAATTTGGCAAAGTAGCAGGATACAAAATCAATCCACAAAAGTCAGCAGCTTTTCTGTACACCAGCAATAGACAAACAGAAAAGGAAATTATGGAAACAATTCCATTTACAGTAGCCAAAAAAAGAATAAAGTACCTAGGGATCAACTTAACCAAGGACGTGACGGACCTATTCAATGAAAACTACAAAAATCTAATAAGGGAAATCAAAGAAGACACAAGGAGATGGAAAGACCTCCCATGCTCATGGGTAGGCAGAATCAATATAGTGAAAATGGCCATATTGCCCAAATTGTTATACAAATTCAATGCAATACCTATCAAAATCCCAGCCACATTCTTCACTGAAATAGAGAAACCAATCCATAAATTCATATGGAACAGCAAAAAACCTAGAATAGCCAAAGCAATTCTAGGCAAAAAACATAGTGCAGGAGGTATCACCATACCAGACTTCAAGCTCTACTACAAGGCCATCATAACAAAAACAGCATGGTATTGGTATAAAAACAGATCGGAAGACCAGTGGATTAGAATTGAAGACCCAGAAATAAAACCGCACTCTTACAGCCAACTGATATTCGACAAAGGAGCTAAAGACATATGATGGAATAAACATAGCCTCTTCAACTACTGGTGCTGGGAGAACTGGGCAGCCATATGCAGAAAACTCAAGGTAGACCCAAGCCTATCACCATGCACCAAGATCAACTCAAAATGGATCAAGGACCTCAACATCAGACCTGAATCCTTGAAACTACTGAAGGACAGAGTAGGAAAGACACTAGAACTTATAGGCACAGGAAGGAACTTCCTGAATAGAGTCCCAGGGGCACAACAAATAGGGGAAAGACTCAACAAATGGGACTACTACAAATTAACAAGTTTCTGCACAGCTAAGGTCATAGCCACCAAAATAGAAAGACAGCCAACGATATGGGAAAGGATATTTACCAGCACAGCAACAGACAAAGGCCTGATATCTGTCATCTACAGAGAACTCAAAAAACTAAGCCCCTCCAAGCCCAATAAACCAATTAGGAAATGGGCAAAAGAGCTAAAGAGAGACTTCACAAGAGAAGATATAAAAATGGCAAAGAAACACATGAGGAAATGCTCAACATCCCTGCTAGTAAAGGAAATGCAAATAAAAACAACCCTGAGATACCACCTCACCCCAGTTAGAATGGCCTATACTCTGAACTCAGGAAACAACAAATGCTGGAGGGGCTGTGGGGAAAGAGGAACCCTTCTCCATTGTTGGTGGGAGTGCAAATTAGTACAACCACTTTGGAGAACAGTATGGAGGTTTCTCAAAAAGCTCAATATAGACCTACCCTATGACCCAGCCATACCACTCCTAGGCATCTATCCTAAACAGCAAAACCCAAGATATCAAAAGGACATTTGTACTTCCATGTTTATCGCGGCACAATTCACAATAGCCAAAATATGGAAACAACCCAGATGCCCCTCTACAGATGAATGGATCCAAAAAATATGGTACTTATACACAATGGAATACTACATAGCGATTAGGAATGGTGAAATATTGTTATTCGCAGGGAAATGGTCAGAACTCGAACAAATAATGTTGAGTGAGACAAGCCTAGAACACAGAAAACAAAGGGGCATGATCTCCCTGATATATGACTGTTAACAAAGGGAGATGGAGAGACAGTAGAGACCAAGTCTGTGAACACTGTACATGTGCTTGATACATTGTATATTGCATATGGGTCTACCTGACCTAGACAAGGGATGGAAAAACAGGTTGTAAGATATCACAAGAAATGTACACACTGCCCTACTATGTAACTGCACCCTCTTTGCACAACACCTTGTAAAAAAATTTATGTTCAATTAATAATAAAAAAATTAAAAAAAATTGCTGAGGAAGTAAGCAAGGTGGGGCTTTAGAACAATTAGTTCTTGTGGAATTACAAAACCATAAATTTGCAACCTAGAATTAAAGGGGAAAATACTTGTAGCTTCAAAAGAAGTTTTTTGTTTAAGTGGTGGGGGGGGGCAGTCCTACTCAGCTGTGATCATTGGCTTCTTAGCTGTGACTGTAGAATCCCACCTATGACCCTTATATTTTATTGAATGTGTGAGTGTGTGTCTGTGTGTCTGTGTAGCACAACTGTAACTTTCAATTGTGCAGTTTCCTGCCAATAGATGGGTAATCCCAAACCTTCTATTTAGACCCATGTCAATACCTCCAAATGCCTGGAAGTACATGAAGATTCAGTTGGTTATAGAAAGAAAATATTGTTCATCTCCAGTCCCAAATGAACCATGGACTTGGACCACGATGTGGAACCTTCTATCTGTCTATCTTTGGATTCAGAGCAAGTTGACTTCCATGTCTTCCTGGTCTTCTTTCCTCTGCCTTTTTATCCCTCTGCAAGGAAGATGGAGTTTTCTTATTAATATCATAAGGCTCTCAGGGGAACCACATTCGTGTGATGCAAAACTAAGTAAATTCCCCCCTCACCAAGGTATATAGGGATTGGCAAAGGGCATAAGAGGTATGTTGACAAATACTTTAATTTTTCTTGAGAAGCAAACTTCCTGATTACTTATCTAATTAAAAATTTTCACCCTCAAAAGAAGTGATGAACTAGCAAAGCGAAGCTGGCTGACAACAGAACATAAATCAAGACAAGAAAATATCAAAGAAATATCCAACCAAGTTATCTGTGTTCTAAAAAAAAAAAAGTCAAGATCAACTGAATTCTATAGCCTTCACAGTACATTCCCCACATTGCATATTGTTTTGCAAAAAACGTACTGGAGGGAAAGAAGAGCAACCATCAAACAGGTTGAAATTTTGTATAAATAGCAAGCAGATGAATATGAATAAGAGAATCCTCTAGGGTCCTGCTCCAGATGCTCCCTACACTGGGCCTCCTGTTCCTTCTTCCTGATGCCAGCAGAGAGCTCTGCTGACCCTGTGTCTTCCCAGTCAAAACACACCTGTCTTCAAAGAGCCATATGTTTGGCAGGCAGAGTTCATCGCTCACTGTGCTCAGGGGAAGGTCAAAACTGTGTATCTCTTCCAACCAGGACCCAAGGAACACCAGTCTCAGAACATCAACAGCCACCTAGGAGCCCATCTGTATTATTATTGGGAGCTGTTGCCCAAGCAAATAAATTAACAACTTTGCTTAAAAAGCATTTTAACATATTAAATGGCAAGATTCCAAACATTATTTGACATAGGAGTTAAGATAGGCCCTAGAGATGGTTAATATTTTAGGATTTTCCTCCCTTTGAATTAGCATAAACATATTGTTTACTAAGAAAAAAATCATGCTACAAATGAAAAAATATGCCTTTTTAGAAAGTGTTCTCATATTTGGTGGAATATCCATGAATTATGAATGAAGAAATAACCATTTTCATTTTAGACTAAATGCTACAAGGCATTTTATTTAGAAAAAGGAACATTCTTCACATTTCCCAGAGAGTGCAAAAGAAAATATAAAGCATTACAAATGTGTGGTTTCTTTATGAATTAGTCTTTTAATGTTTGAAAAGCAAGTACAATGAGTAAGCCTCACTGTGTGATTTTTTTCCTCCAAGGAACCAATGAAGAGCTCAGTGGTTAGTGATATTTTTAATTCAGCTCTGGACTTTCTCCAGGAAATCAGTAATAATTACTAATTGTATTTTTGTAAGTTAATGAAAGGATTCATTCTTTTTTCAATGTCTCCATTCACTTATGTAATTAATGATGTTGCTTTTTAACATGATTGAGTAAAGCTATACTACAAAGACATGAATTAACTGAGAAAGCTTCTTTGTGCAGTCTTACAAAAATTAAGTGTAAAATCTAGTCATGCAAAATCTCAAAAGAAACTATTCCTTCATCATCTTTCCCCCTCATTTTTACTGCTTGTATTTCTTATGAGCACTAACAGAGAAGAGAGCTGTGTAGTAAAGAAGTTCCCCTAAATGTAGTTATCCATTGATATTGTGGCAAGTGTGTGTGTGTGTGTGTGTGTGTGTGTGTGTGTGTGAAGATATATGGGATTATGGGATTTCCTTAGAGAAGCCTTCAATAATGATAAATTTAATTGAATGTTAATGAGAGTAAAGCTTCTAAAGTAAATTTTCTGATGCTTTCTAGGAAATGATCAAGTACAACAAATCATATTGATAATACCAGGGAACACAAGTAGCATAAACTATGAATCAGGCATATTTATCCGCATTATTTATTCATATTCCAAACAGCATAGTTAGTTGGTTCCTTCAGTTTGTAAGGTGAGGGTTTTTTTTCCAACAAAATATCCAAGACTTTCATGAGATGTCATGGAAATGTATGCTTTTGGGAGAGGCCTTCTAGGAATAACAAGAAAGATTAACATCTTTCATCAGAATTTTTCTCCCTCCATACTTTCCCAAGCCATAAACAAATGATCACAAACAAGGAAAGAAACAAAAAACAACATAGGCAGACTCACTTACAAATGATGCCCATTCCTAGCACTTACAAGAAGGAGTGTTGTGGAAACTTGACCAACCTAAAACATAATCTTTCTTCTCTCCTTGAGACTCCTGCTATATTGCACTCTAACATTTCTTTCTCTTTTTCTCTGTCTTCCATCCTTCTTTCCTTCTTTCTTTCCCTTGCTTCCTCCCTTCTTTATTCCTCCATCTTCCTCCTTTTATTCCTGTGTTTCATTATTCTTTTTTTTTAATTTTTATTTTTGCTCTACTTATTATAGGATAAAGTTTAAAGCAAGGCTTTTACTTTCAGTTAGAAAAGGAATCCATTACTAGATATTTTTAAAACAACCACAAATTTGGTCTGTGATTGGAATGTTTAGGTTTTGAGTAGATAGTAGGGATATTGTATACAAGCGAACACAACAACTATAGAAGTGCCAAGAGTTACATGGGAGTGGATATCAGACACTAGACCACAGTTAGATCTTGGGAGAAAGTACAAAGAATCATATTACTACTAATTCAAGAAAACATTAAATAGTACAAGCTAATGTCATTCGCTGAGTATATTTTTTCATACTCCTTACAAGGATCCTGTAAGGTTAGTACAAGTATAAAGCCCAGTTTACAAATTAGAAGATGCAGAAAAAAATAAGTTGTTGAAGATCATATATTAGTATAGGGATTTAAACCTAGTCGTTCTGGCTTCAAACTCAAGCCTCTTAAACACTACAGGATACCATCTAGCAACAAATTGGTTTCATCCAGTTAAGCATCTTTTGTTTCCCCTTGATTTTATTTTTTATACATTTTAATGGGTTTCATCTTAATATTTCATATGTAATCTTTTAATAGGACCACCCACTGTTGTAACATTTTTCCCTTTGATGTCTTAAAGGAACTACTTGTTATCTTTCATGACTATTCCTTTGACTAGTCAATACATGTTATAAATGTACTATCCCCACCCAACTTCTGGGCTACTCTATTCCAAGAAATAGGTGCTACCTCCACCCAGCAACATTTTTATACACATAACAATTGGACTGAATGTTAAAGGCAGTCTTGAAGAGGGGAAGGAGTAGTTAAGAGGAAGGGGATTCTGCAGAGAGGATATTGCTGCCTGAAAAGAATAGGGGCACAGAGTATATTGCAGCTATAAATGAAGCATTGGAATCCAGCCAGACCTAGGTTTAAATCCTGCTTTACCACTTCAAGATCTGTAAAACCATTGCAAAGTAGTCTGTCAACTTCTTTTCAGCCCCAAATCAGACATCATGTGCTTAACAAGCAAGACATGTTTACACTTCTTGTGGGAAACAACACCCAAAATGGCTAGGACTCAAACAGAATCTTAGAAATAGACACACATTGTGTCACCATCTTCTCATTGAACTCCTAGGTTACTATGTCATGAATGAAGATTGTTAGACAACAAAAAATGCACCATATTCCATATCTCCAAGCCCAAATCTTGAAGTATTTCTCAGTTGTTCAAATCCTAAAGCAGCTCATTTAGGCAAGAGATGACTAGTAAGCAATTATGTGCCATTCATGGTTGGGGTCAGTGAATATTTGCTCTCAAGTAGAAATTACAGCAACGTGCCCATTTCTATGCCATCCTACCACATGTGACAGAAGCATATAAATTATTTCCCATTTCATGATCAGACTTCAGATGGCCTATTATTTCACTTATCAACATCTTATCTATCACATGGGTTTTCCCAAGGATGATGGAAAATAGTCAGTTCCTTCCTCTATGCAGCTCTACTGAAGCTGGTAAGATGTAATTGATAATATTCTAGAATTTTCTTTTATGCTTAATATGTGTGAAGAACCACACCAAGTTTGTAACGCATTATTTTATTTAAACCTTTAGAGTAATCATAGCAGCAACAGCCACCACACAATGTTGAAAGGTGAAAATCAAGAGCTGATCAAGGGTGTACATTCTGAAGACTGGCAAATCAGACCTAGGAATTCTGGGAGAAACACTCTTTTTTTCTGTAAGTAAGAATACTCACTACATTTTGCCTATGGGAATATTTTTTGCCTTTTGCTGTTGGTGGTGGTGGTGATGGTGGTCGAGTTGCTTGAACTCGGCCTGGTTGCTGTTCCTGAGTTTTTCAGTTCAAGGCTAGTGCTCTACCACTTGACTCACAGCACCACTTCTGGTTTTCTGATGGTTAATTGGAGATAAGAGTCTCATGGACTTCCCTACCTGCTCTGGCTTTGAAACACTATTCTCAGATCTCAGCCTCCTGAGTAGCTAGGATTACAGGTATGAGCCACCGGTGCTCAGCTATCATTTTTTTAAGTTAGCAAACTCTTGAGCAGCATTTAAGAATGCAACCATACTTTTGAAACTTCTCTTTAAAAAATGCCAGGCCAACTCTGCAATACACACGCACACATGCGCACACGCATGCATACACACTTGTAATGGGACAAATGCCCCAGTGGCATAGATCTTTTGCCAAGAAACATAAACAGCAGATTGGATGAAAAACAAGGAGATGAAGGCTGTGCCTGACTCCCCCAACCCACAGCCAATGCTAATGCACTCATGTTTGATACACACTTCAGTTAAGGCAGTAAACAAACTTCACAGCCTAAGAATAATTTTGGATTATTTATTTCACCGAACACATTCCCACTGGGTTCCTACTGATTGTGAATTAATTACACTCAGGTATTTCCCAAGAGGAATGTTTTACGAAATTATCATATGCAAATAGTGGCATGTTCTCCCCTCTTACTTATTTATTTATTTTTTATCCTCACCAGTACATTTCTAGAGTACTTCTGCAACACATCAAAAATTGCTTTTCAGCCATTAGGTGCAAAGTTTTGGGGTTTTTAAAAATTCTACACTTGGAATTAGTTTGTGAGTATTGGATACAAACGACTTTTTTTTTTAAGTAGAATCTGAAAATCCAGAAGTATAAAGGTTTGTTCTTTGCATATTCATGGATGCTTAGTGACTCAGACAGGTACGTGGGTGGGGGTGGCTCATCACGTGGAATAAATTGCTGTATTGTTAGTCTCAACATGCAAAGTTATTCTATGATACCTAATTTCAATCTGTTATGCCTAATTAAAGCAGTGGTAAAATGAGAAATAGAGAATTTGAATTTTAAATAAATTTAAAAATATATGAGGATTTTTAGAGAAGGTAATGGTGCAAAACCTCTAAGTAAAATAAATCACCAGGCTTAAAATAATCTTCAGAATCTTACTGCTTTTGTGTGATTGACAGAGAACTCTGCAGAGTGCTCTTGCAGGACCATCTCATGAAGGACCAAGACTTAGCAAATAGGACTCGTAGTCCATGCTACCTGGAGTCCATGGTGCCCGGTAGAGTTCCTGTTTTGTCTTGTAATGCTTGAAAAGCCAAAGAATTATTCAATTCCAAATTTAAATTTAGTACCCAAATGGCCAAAATCTTTATTGCATTCTTTTCCATCAAATTCCAATTGAAGAATGTACAGTCTTTTTTAACGCTCATGACTACAACCTAATGAAAAAGATTATTTTGGGGTTAATCTAGTTATTCAGGAGAGTTCAAGCCAGTAACAATATCATTTGTCAATAAATGACAATGTCATTTCCCTAAATAAAATTCAGATACAACTAATGATATTTATCCAAATGCTAACAGTTTGCTAGTCATTGAAAACATTTCTGTAATGAATCTAATTCCTATGGATAGCTTAGGGAAACCCCAAATCATAGGTTTAACTATTTGGTATTACCTCAGGGAATCTCTGTTCATAAGGCCATTCATGCTTTGACTTAAAACAGTTGTAGAACTACTAGACATTGTCCCCAAGTCACATGGTATGCTAATTTGGCTTTATATGCTCATAAGGGAAAAAACATGATAAATACACGATATATGGTCAAGGAAAAGGATGCCAGTCCACCATCCTCTGATATCTTGCAGATTCCAGAAATGAACTAAGCCTAGATTGTGCTGAGGCCTTGAACTTAGTAGCTACTCTGCAAACTCTGGCCTGAATTGAAGCACTTTTTTGTTTAGGGGTCTGTGTAAGAAATTTTATTTTCTTTACTGTGGCATGATGTGGCTCAAAACCAGACATTGAAGACTATTGCCAGGGTTTCTCCCTCCTTGGCTGTGGAAGCCACAAGACACAGAGTGGAGATGGGGAATGTATGTTTCAGAGAAAGAGGAGATTCTTCTTCTGGGAAGCTGTGGGCACTTTGAGTTCTCAGAAGCAATATAACCTGTAGCCAGATGAAAACCTAGCTGGAATAATTAAGGTGAACAACTAATTAGAAGCTTTTGAAGCCTGATTGGATGGAAGAAAGGAGAAACAAAGGTGAAGTAAGCCAAAATAACAAGCTTTCTTGACAAACTGCCTGCCTAAAGCCAAGAGGTATGACATTCTGCCAAAGAAAACAGAAGCTGGAAGGCTTTAGACACCAAGAATGGGTTCTGAATTGTAGGTAGCCTTAAGAAAGCAAGTCCAACATCCAGTGATAGGCTTACCCCATCTTTCTTACCATTCTTAACAATTGCTTACATTTCACTTTAATTTCTCCTTAATTGCTTACATCTTTCACAAACTGGTACAAACTCTAAATATTGTCCTCTAATTATACACACCTATTCTTCCATTAGCCTATTAGAATAAATTACTCCAGGCATTTATGTCTTTAACCAAAAATAATCTAGGTGCCCACAACTTAGGATGGTTCTTCTTAAGATTTTCAGTTTTACAATAGTACTAAAATGAACGATGTACAATGAAACCATACTTTGACATTTTAATTTGGATCTTTTCCTGTGCTAGTAACATTTGATAGATTATTCTCCACTGATGCTGGGTAATGGCAGCAAGCCAGGGCTTCCAAAAGCCATGTAATCAGGAGTAAAAATGGTGTACCTTGTTGCTGAACTGTGATATTTGATAGGACAGGTGTGTTAAATGCATTTTCAATTTACAGTGTATTATCAGGGTAGTATCTCATCATAAGTCAAGGAGTATATGCACTTACTTAAGATGCCATTGCCTACCTGACAGTGACTACTTGAACTGCAACATAGAAGTTAGGAGAAAATGCCAAACCTTACTCAGGGTATTTCTTTACCTTCTCATTAAAAAAGAGCATGTCCATTCTAAAGACAATGTTAAGAGTCATTCTTAGTTGACACCATCTTCTTGGGACATGAACATCTCCTGGCATGGAGTTCTAATCTATATCCCAGTCTATGGCTGTACTATCTCCCCACTTCCAACCACAGAAAAACTATTCACATCCAAATCTTAAACATTCCTCTGTGGAAATTCTATGTACTCTGGTACCTGGGTCCAGCATGCTATATGGTTTTATCACATTCTACCAAGCAAACAGGAATCACACACAACTGTGGCAATATGGATTATAGGAAAAATTATCTCAGCCTATTTTCACATTCTGACCCCAGATCAAATACTTAAGCAATGTTAAAATGTTCAAACAGTAAAGCTCAATGGGAGTTATTATTTTTAAAGTATTAATCCTGTCATACTGTACAAAGAAACAGATATGCATATACACTTCATGAGTACCTAGGAACATGAAAATAGGTTTATTTGCCAAAGTGATGTGGTTGTAGAGAAATGTTTCCTTCCCTTTGCTCTTAAGTGTTCTATACATATGAAAATAAACTAAAACAAAAATTTTCTACTGTTAGTGGCACACACTTTAGTCCTGAAGTAGTTATTTTAAGAATGCTGGTCCCCAACCCCACTTTTGGGTATTTATCCGAAAAACCACAAACAAAATCACAGTAAAGCCACCAGCACAACAATGTTCATTGCAGCGCAATTTGTCATAGCGAGAATCTGGAACCAACCCAGATGCCCCTCCATAGACGAATGGATCAGGAAAATGTGGCACATATACACAATGGAATTTTATGCCTCTATCAGAAAGAATGACATTGCCCCATTTGTAAGGAAATGGAAGGACTTGGAAAAAATTATACTAAGTGAAGTGAGCCAGACCCAAAGAAACATGGACTCTATGGTCTCCCTTATTGGAAATAATTAGCACAGGTTTAGGCAAGTCACAGCAGAGGATCACAAGAGCCCAATAGCTATACCCTTATGATCACATAAGATGATGCTAAGTGAAATGAACTCCATTTTATGGAAATGATTGTTATATCACAGTTGTAACTACTTTCAACATCCCATGTGTATCTGTAGTTTCTACTATTGATGATGTTCTTGTATCACCTTCTTGTGATTGGTATCTACACTATCTCTGTAATCTTATCTGAGTGTATTGGAAACCGTGTATACTGGTATTAGAATTAGGAAATTGAAAGGGAATACCAAAATTGAGAGACAAAGGGTAAAATAAGAGAAACAACAACAAAAGCAATACTTGCAAAACTGTTTGGTGTAAGTGAACTGAACACCTCAGGGGGGGAAAGGGGGAGGGGGGAGGGGGGTATGAGGGACAAGGTAACAAACAGTACAAGAAATGTATCCAATGCCTAACGTATGAAACTGTAACCTCTCTGTACATCAGTTTTATAATAAAAACTAAAAAAAAAAAAAAAAGAATGCTGGTCACAAAGGAAAAGCTTTAGTTGGTCAACAAGTATAAAGTATCCTACAGTATGTTTTCCAAATATTCTTAGAACTAATCAATTTCTAAGATTAAAGAATTTTCTGCTGGTCTCTTAAGAAAACTCTAATTCCTACAGACACTTTTACTTCCATAAAACACTTCCCATTTTATGCAACTCCATTCATAACTTCTATGTGACAAGGGATGGTTTTTCATGGATTGTCTCATACAGATTACTTCATTAGAAAAAAATGTAAGCTACTATGTAAGGTGTACTCTATGTGATTGAATAGTATATCAAAAACACTTCTGTAGAGTTGTTTGGGGCCAGCCATTTGTAAAAATTCTTTGACTAATTTTTTCATAGACCACTTTATTCCATTATTCCAGTTACAAAGTAAGATTTCCTACAAGCCAAAAATGTGTCTTATACTTTGTGATTCCTTTAGCTTATATTAACTTGTGGTCTTTGCTTCCATGAAGTTTTGGCAACCCTGACTTTAAAAAAGGCACAAGAAACCCACATCTGGAGTTGATTGAATTTTAACCAGTCTCCATTGTAATATGCAAATAATTGTCCTTAGTGTATACTTTATGGCTGATAAAACTGAGGTGTCTTAATCTTATGAACCCCAAATGTCTCTCCTATTTATTTCTTTTGTCTTACAGCAAAATCTTTCCAACAGGCAGATGTCTTCATTCCGAGTGCATCTCATATGACTGCTAATATTGCATAAAACATTCATATTGTACTGCACAATCAAAATCAAACCAAATTACTATTTTCTTAACAAATTTTCTTTATTGTAAACTGGCTTGCCCCTGCCACTTCCATTCATGAGTTGAGAACATGATTAAAATATGAAAAATTCTGTTAACATCATTTCCCTCATTTAATTTCTCTTAGTTTTATATGGACTCATCTTTGCCTCACTTCCCATCCACCTACCTGTTCACATCATAACAGAATCTACTTCCTTTTGCAAATCTAGAGGTCACCGATCTCTTCCCATCTTTCATCTCTGTCTTGCTTTCAGTCTTTGCTTACTTTCATGAATTTTCTTAAGAAGTCTAAAACATACAGATTGTTTTCCAATTTAAAAGGTGACCTGGGATACCAAAAAGATAAAATAAAATTTTGGGCATGTCAACATTTTCAGAATATCTACACCAGATGCTTCTAATCATAAACTTGAGGACAGTTGATCAACATAATTATCTTCTTAATTTCAGGACCAGTTGTAAAACAATGTGCTTATAAAAATGTTCCTGTCCATATTTTTCTTTTTCTTTTGCATTCGACCTAGTCTGTTTGAGAATTCAAATTCAGATATATCATCCTATTAATTTTGCTGACATTTATCCCCACCCTCAAAACCCCAATTTCAGTTCCATGCGAATTTAACACAGGTGCAGACTTGGGCCCAACATAAGGGAACAATTTTCTGATTCATTCCTATAAGACCCTGAGGGAAAGACAGAACAAGATGTACCAAGGTAATACCACATTGTTAAAAAAAAATTAACTTAGCTCGTTTTCTACTAAAGTAAGAATACTTATATCCAAATGCCTATATGTGAATCCGGCTCACACACAATTTCCCTCTGAGTCACAGTTGGAAAGCATTTTTTTTCAAAATTGAGGCTGAGAAAATAATATTAAGCAAATATAAATCTAAAGAGATAATTACTTTATGTTTTTGTTTTGTCAACAAGCTACTCTGAAAAAGACACTCTTTAAAAGAAAATGACATGTTAAAATACATTTTTATTATTCTTATTTATAAAAGTCCTTGGGTTTTGTTAGTTCAGAGTACAATGAATCTTCTGGTTGAACTACATAGTAATTCAGAGCCTGGAAACAGAATGGAGGGAAAGATAATTAGCATAGCTCTTACATCACCAATGAAAATTCTTTATTTGCCCTCAGGATCCACACTGCTGTGTCTGCTCAATGCTGTTAAATATGACAAGGTCAGTAACCCCATTCTTGTAACAATGAATATTAACAAACTGGATCTTTGCATACATTGTCACTGTTTAACAGGGTCAACTGAGTTAACTGAGAGTGTTATGCACGTACAGTGCAAAATAAACAGTCATATATAGATGCTATCAGTATAGCGTAAGTTGCAGAGTGACAAATGACCAAGTGGAAGCATGTCAAACTCACCCCAAAATGTCCACCAACAGTTGAGCCACTTGGAGATTTGATACCATGATACAGAGAACACTGAACACAGGAGATCAATGTTCTAGTCTCACCTCTCCCTGTTCTTTAATGGAGGCTCAGCAATAGAATGAAGAGTCTGACTACATGACAAGGAAAGCTCCTTAATGCTTGCAAAGCTGTGATTCTAAGGCTGTCAACAGGATAAGTGCATTGCCAGTGTGAATTCCAATGGTAACTTATTTTTAATGCAGTGTTTGTTTACTGAGTTCCTATTTTTATCCCTCTGGTGTTTGGCTGAAAGGTGTGAGGTAAAGAAAGACCAATTCTACAAAGTCTGGCTACCTAAAGTGGCCTGTGTTTGGAAACTTGGAAATCTGTAGGAACTGAGTGAAGTGATGCCTAACACTTGCCCCTTAGCATTGCAATTTAATGCAATCCACTTATCACCTCTGAGGAAATGTTTAGAGTTCTAGTGGGAGTTTGAGATTCACTAGTACTAGATTTAGAAATGGAGTCATATCCAATTAAGCCAACATAAGTATAAATTAAACCCTTGACCAATGATAACTTCTTAAATTTGTGTTGCTAAGAAATTGATTTTTTCTTCTGTCATACACACAAAAATATCACCTAGATTTCAAATGCTGTGAATACTTTTATAGTGTAGGACTAAAAAATTGCCTAGAAAGAAGAAAGCCCAATATCCTATAAACATGAAAGAAGTTTCTTTTGTCGGAAGGAAAGAAAACAAAGATAAGTGAAAAACTATTTAATGGAAAAGTACTATAAGCTGTTGTAGACTGGCATATAAATAAGACAAAAAGTATGGGGGAAGGAATGTTGCTTTTAAATCCATTTTCATGTAAAGAGACTTTTTAGAAAACTATTTATTTTTAATGTAAGTTGTTCTAATGTGATAGTGCAAATTTCCTTTACATATCATATTGGTTAAACTATGTCTTCTCAGCCTTAATTCTTTATATTAAATTGTAAATGTTTGTAATGGGCCTTTTAAATTCTTGATGCAGTGTTATTGTTCTGTGGCAAAATATTTCTCCAACTCACACAACATTATTTTAAAATAAATACCTCAAGAAGAGCAGAGTTTCTGGAGTCCCTTGAAATTTATGGCATTTAGAGATGTGTGTTTCTCCCAGGGAGGAGTTCTTCAAGGGAATTTTTGACGGCCGATGCAAACGTTAATAAGCAATGCACTTGTTTGGTTAAGACTTTTAGCCTTGACCTCCAGCTTTAAACCCTTGTCCTTTATTAATCACGTGTTTCCTGAATCAAAGAGAATATTTTTGGACTAGGAAAATTGTTCTGGGACTGAAGGAGTGTTATCTACCAAGCAGACATGCCCAGATGACAAATCACCCCTGCATGATAGCCAGGGTTCATCCAGCTGGTCGGCCTCATATTATATGATTGATGGTGTTGATGTTCTAAATAGGCCTAAGATGTGCCAAGTATAAGAGCCATAACAAAGTCCTTCAGATTTATACTGTAGATAGAAGGAGGAAGCAAGAAGGCATGTTCCCAGCACATGGCAATTCTAAAAATGGTGTCATGATTACAAGTAACCTTGCAGGGTTTGTCTGGTTTCTTTCGAAGTTAAACAAAAACTATTTGCTGGTCAGGAATGAATAGGGTCACATAAGGTCTGTCTGAACTTTACGATTACTAAAATGCTTCTCTGTAACTGGACACCTTCTGAGACTAGAATAACATTGGATTCTGTTGTAAGGATCAATACACTGATTTTTCCTTTAGCTTTTGAGGCTTTTGAGAAAATAAGAAAGGTTATTTTCTTTTTCTTTAATGACAGCATGACAGATATTGAAACCATTAGATATTTGAAGTACAAAACCTTTAAGACTTTTTAACCTAACCCTTATTCTCTTCACATTTAGGTAAGTGGATGGTTTTTTTAATCAAGGAGAATTGTAAGAAGACATTTCAAAAAAAATATATGAGGGTACTTATAAACAATTCCTTAAAATAAGAACATATACAAAAAAGCAAAAAACTTATACTTGAGCTTATAAAAATACTATTCACTGTTTTAAATAAGTAATGATCACAATTCATATGCATAGGAAGTTGTTACATTATTATTTCAAGAGAGTCCACATCCTTATGTATATAAAGAAGTTATTTTTCCCTCAATCGTCACAGCTATATGAGATAGTAGATTCTAGTAAACTAAGCCTTGCTCCTCATCTTCTCTATAAAAATTGCTTTTACTAAATTGAGTCCAATTTGAGTGTGAAACTCATCCTTGGGATTAAAGCAAGCATGTTGTTTAGGACCATTTCTATGCAGACATTTTGAGAAATTTCTCTTTAGTCTTGGTATCAGGAATAGTTGTACTTCTCTAATATATTCACATTTACTATAAAGACCCTGAGAAGCCCATAACTGACACCCATTTCTTTCATTGCATGGCTGCTGCAGAGCCAGAAACTTACTGTGAAATCTATCTTTCCCAATATGAGGAGGCTTAATAATGCATGTTTCACTTTATAGCTTATTTCTGGATTGATTTAAAATGTACCTATCTTTTCTTTTTGTCTTACTTTCCTCACTGAACTATGCTGTCCTACTGAACCTACTTTCATGATCCTCAAATTTTCTAGGAACAAAAGAAAACTGTTAATAAAAAGTTTTGTTCCTGTGAAAGCATGTTTTCCCACCATCTTTTACTAAATTTAAAGGATACAGTAGATAGACATTAATAAAACAGGAAGTTGGGCAAGAATAGTGTCATGGCTTAATGTGATAAATCATTTAAGAAAAGAACTGTCAACTAATTCAATCATATGACATTATTAGTATTAGGTGTCTATGTTCTCCAGGGTGAACTTACCAGTTAGGAAAGCCGGTTAGATTCTCCTTTCCTAAGATAATATTCAAGATATTTGAATGACTATGTCTAGATAGATGAGTCTAAAGTTGATAAATGCTGAATACAAATGAAGAAGATAAAATGCCAGTGCTTACATTTTAAATATACTTATTTTAATGATGATTTTCATGACGTTAGCTCAAATGTTATGTAGAATAGGTAAGGTATAATCATTCATTGTAAAACAGAAAATCAATCATCAATATAGCTCATTTTGGAGGACTTGCAAAATTTTAATGAAGATTCAGTAGATCTACCTGAAACCAACTAAATACCAAGATCAGGTACTGATATGTAATAATACAGCAAGATCTTCAAGTCATCAAACAATTTCTCAGAGGAAATGTCCAAAGTTTTAAGGATAAAACACTCTCACTTAAAGAAGCAACAGGGAAACCTTTCTCTTCATTGTAGTTTTGAGACATACAATGTTATTATATTCTTCTGAGTTTTTGTTTTGTCATGATGCATTATGGGTTGTGGTATGATGGTGGCTGTTATTACTACATTTTAAAGTGCCTTGCACATACCCATTAGTCTTTCCAAGGTTAGGGAATGCTACAAGGCACACATTCAGATTTAGATTCTTCCTAATGTATTACATGGTAAGCATGAATCAGAGTTAAGAATAAAGGCTGTGATCATATGACTGAAGAGAACAAATTGTGACCACTGTCTTAATGGAAGGTGTAGCCAATAATGTCCACTTATGCAGGAGCATGCACAATAATTCTGTTCCAAGCTCTATTCAGACTGGAAAAATGTTTCATTACTAGATTGTTCTCAGATGCATTTTAACACAGATAAAAGTGGAACTAAAGTCTCAAGAAACCTATTCTGCCTTTTGTTGAAAAATCTTCCTGCTGGCAAGATTGTGAGTTTAACCATGGTTTGTTACATCATAACTCATGACTGCCAGTTCAGATATTTATTTTCAATCACCAATGACTTTTCCCATACAAGTCACAAAAGTGCCTCTCCAAAGGAATGAAAACATCACATATGTTATACTATTGATGTAGAAATAATGTTTTCAAATGTTTTTACCTTGCATGAGATTCTGATCATTTCAGGCCTCTTGCTGTTGGGAAAGTGGTAAAACTCGTAGCTAGGTGTGGCAAAAGGGTTGTGCTGGGATCTGAGCTCTCCTTTCCTGTGGGATTTGCTTATCCCATTTTTGTCAGGGCACCTGTGGCTACTGGTTTCTTAGTCATTAAAGTTGTAGATGTTCAAAGTTCTCTTGAAGCAAGGATCATTTATTTATAAAAACAATTAGGGACATTTGCTTCTTTACAAGTTCCTCAAATTAAAAAAAAAGAAAGAAAAAAAGTTCAACCACTCTGGAAAGCAGTATGGAGGTTCCTCAAAAGGCTAAACACAGAGCTCTTCTATGACCCAGAAGCCCCACTTTTGGGCATCCACCCAAAAGACTACAAGCAGGACCACACTAAAACCACCAGGATAACTATGTTCATTGCAGTACAATTTGTCATTGCTAAAATATGGAACCAACCCACATGTCCCTCCATAGATGAATAGATCAAGAAAATGTGGTACATATTCACAATGGAATTCTATGCCTCTATCAGAAAGAATGGCATTGTCCCATTCATAAGGAAATGGAAGGACTTGTAAAAAATCATACTAAGTGAAGAGCCAGACCCAAAGAAACATAGACTCTATGGTTTCCCTCATTGGGAATAATTAGTACACATCTAGTATAGTCCTAGCAGAAGATCACAATAGCTCAATAGTTATGTCCATATGAACACATAAGATGATGCTAAGAGAAAAGAACTGTAAGTTATGGAAACAAGTGGCATATCACTGTTGTTATTTTCAACATGCCATGTGCAATTATGCCCTTTTTGTTTGTATTTCTTTCCCATGGTTTTACCCCCGATATCACTGTAACTGATTTTAGTACCCTGGATATTGTATATATGTGTATTGGAACTAAGGAAGGGAAAAGGAATACCAAAATCAAGAAACAAAGGATAAAAGCACAAATCAATTCAATAGCAATATGTACAAAACTATATGGTGTGAACCAACTGTACAACTCATGGCGGGGAGAAGGAAATGAGGAGGGAGAGGTTGGGGGAAAATGAGGGAGGAGGTAACAAGTTGGATAAGAAATGTACTCACTGCCTTACACAGGAAACTGTAACCTCGCTGTCCATCACTTTGGCAATAAAGGAGTTTTAAAAAGAAAAAAGATACTGTCCCTGATAACATAACAGACTGTGGATGCCGGCTTTATTTGTTGCTGTAAGTTTCAGGCATTGCCATAACCAGTTTCTACTGCATTTTCCCCCAGGACAAAACTAAGATTCCATAGATACATAGTAAGCCCCACGTTATCCCATTATCCTTTTTTAGAAAATATTTATTTTTATTAAACATACAAAGGCGTTTCCATCCCAAAAGCCAAGTTATGAGTACAATGTATGGTTAACATTGTCAGCCCCTCCATCATTCTCCTCATCTTCCCTCATCCCATTCCTACCCTCAAGTTACATAGTTCTGTTTTTATGTAGTGTGCATTGAATATAATGACTGTGTTTCCTTACTCCACTACCATTTTAATAGACTCTAGACTTGATCACAGACCAGCTCTGTAATAGAGACTTATCAGTATCCTAGAGTAGACTCTACTTTGCTTATGTCTTTCACTCCAGTTGCTTCGAGTGTAGTGGAGTGGTTTCTACTGACCAACTTCAAGTTTTACCAAGGCAACTCTGAGAATTGGAGGCTTCTCTTATACATACAACTCCATCCATGCCTCATCCCTGGCTCTTACCTTTGCTTTGTTTTTCCTTGCATTTACATTGAGTCCCCTGGAGCCACACACCGCCACCCCCACCCCACCCCCCCAACCCACTTGCCCCTGGAGACTTTCTACTGCTATTCCACAGAGTCTAAACTCCTATTCCATTTGTCAAAAATGGTTAATACATGAGTATTAACGTCTTGGTTTTTATATAGTAATTGAAACTTTCCTGCTGTGTACAAGATTCTGCTAGTCTGGAACCCCACTGGACACAGCATTTGCCAGTCACCTGCCAGGAGCTACAATGCACCAAGTGAGATAGTGAACTCTATCACCCAGCAGGCCTTTGCTAGAGGCTGATTCTGTGATGCACCCATGTGCCTTTTAAAGGTTCTTCATCCAACTGCAAATCTTCCTTCACTCACTCACTTGTTTGGATTCAGAAGATAGCACTTGGCACAAAGGGACACAGTCCATAATAACATTCTATTCTTTTTTTGTCAACCACCCTCTCTTTAATTCCCTGCATGTGGTGAGCTTGCTCTAAGTCCCCTGACTCTGTCCCTTGAGCCCACATGCACACATCTTTGTGTCCCTTTTCACCATTATCACTCCAGAGAGATTTTCTTTGTAATCTTGGTCAGGCTCTACAGACTCATCTTTTGTAATGGTCTGTCTTAATATCCTTTCCTTTCTATGGCATCCTGTAGAGTTTTCAAAACCTTTTGATTTTTAGCTTTTCTTTTGTGATTTTCTTATGGCTCCATTCTGTACTTGTTTAGATACTTCCAATCTGATTGACATATCTGGCAGGATCATTCTTGATGCATTTGCTGCTCAGTTCCTAGGATTTTTCCAGCCATTTCACTGTGTTTTATTTCTCTTTTTCAACTCCCCGACAATCCAGACTACTGTAAATGATTCGTGTTACTCTCTCAGCGTGGGTTGCACAGTCACCATTGGGTTTAAGAATGCTTGCAAAGGTCTAAGGACTTTCATCTTTAACTTTTGACTCCCTTATGTGAACTTACAAGGGTTTCTCTGCTCTACAGAATTACTCCTCTTATCCTTTAAATGAGATAGTATGGTTCCCATGCTACCTCATCTCTCATATTACTTAACTATCATTTGAGTTTGTGTCAACATGCTTGATTCCAATTTTACCTTTCGTATTTTCTATGCCTCTTTCCAAGGTTGTAAGTCAACCCCACGATGCTGATTTTCTATTTTTCCTTCCTCTAAACTGTCGCTTTTATGAATTCAATTTGTGAATTTATGAATGCTATTTAGTTTGTGTAGACCAGAGCCATTAACCTAAATATTCTTCACCTTGGATGTGCTAAAAATATTCAAAGGTAGATATATGGCTTCTAATTTTTGGCAGTTTGATTGGAAAACTTGAGGATTTTTCTGTTTGAATCTCTAGAGAGGATTGTCTTCAAATAGGCTAAACTAGTAATGACTAATGAGACTTATTGAGCTTTCTGACATTTAACATTATTATTTATATTTAATTATTTTAAAATGATATCACTATTGTAAGAGTGGTGTACAGAGGAGTTACAGTTATATAAGTTAGGTAATGAGTATATTTCTTTTTGGACAATGCCCTCCCATTCCTTTGCTCACTCCCATTTTTTCCTTCTTGTCCCCACCTATAAGTTGTACAGTTCACTTTCAACATAGTTTCTACTGAATAGCACTGCTGCATTTATTCATCCTTATTTATATTTAAAGACTGTTTGGTTTCATTCAGTCTTTTTTCTCTCAAATAAGCATGGCTAGTTCTCGGTACCTTTTTTCCACTGGCTGCATACAACCCCTTCATCAGTTAGTTGCATCCTCCTGTCTCTCTCAGAGCATGAATAGGTTGTGTATATGTCATCCAAACACTTTCATGGCCTTTCTCCCTGAAGATAAATAGTGGTGCATTTAAGGATCCCAGGAGGAGCTTTATATCTGAAGAGAGAACAGAATCTATAGAATCCATCCTCATTTCTTGCATTCCTGTAGTATGTTACATCTTTCAAAGCATGTTATCACTAGCTGGTATTAATTTTGTTTTTACAGTTCTGCTTCAATATAATTGAGGGCAGTAAAAAAAAATTTACAACTGAGAAACCTGAATTTCACAGTATTACCTGGTTTCCAAAGGTTGATTCTCATACATATAGGCATGAAATCCTCAACAGAACATTAACCAATCAAATTCATCAGTGTTTTAAAAGAATGAATTTAGTCTAATAGTAGTATTCCCAATCATCATTCTAAAGAAGGAAAACCACATGATCATGCCCAGTGATACAGAAAAGGGAACTGACAATATTCAACATCTATTCATAATAAAAAAAATCTTTCTGAAAGTAAGAAATAGAAGTAAATTCCTCAATGTCGTGATGACATCTACAAAAACCCACACGAATGAAATTAGTGGTAAAAGACAGAATACTTCTCACTAAGACCAGGAACAAGGCAAAGTTATAAACTCTTACCATTAGTAATACCTTGAAATAAGACAAGAAAAAGAATTCAAGGACATGTTCAATTTTTTAAAGCCATGAAACTTCTTATTCTAAGATGGCATGATTTTCTATGTAAATAAAATAACATATACTTTTAAACAAATCCAAACTACTTCTTAGAACTAATAAAATGAGTTTAACAAGGCTTCAGAATATAAGCTTAACACACAAAAGGCAGTCTTTCCTATATCCTAGCAATGAACAACTAGAAACTAAAACTCTCAAAATACATAAATATTGGGTAATATGAGTCTTTTTATTCTTGTTTCTCCAAACTAGATGAATGACTCTTTTATTCCTTTGGCTTTCTAAGTAAGTTTTAGAATTAGCTTTTCCATATCTAACATGAATTAAGTCTTCATTTCTCATAGTTAAAAATGAATGTTCAAGAGTGTATTTGCTGTGTGGTATGCAGGTTGCTTATTCATATGAAATTGACAAACTGCTTTTCAAAGTGGCTGGAAACATGTCTCCCTACTTTCTCTGTACCACTAAAGGAGTGATACATAGAAAATACTTCAACCAATCTCACTCTTCTGCCTTAAAGACACCACTGACTCTCCATAACTCCCAATGTAAAACCCAAAGTACTTTACCATGGCCTTGGCCAAAGTAGGTCCTTCGGGAAATTCTCTGACCTCATCTCTCATGAGAATCTTCATTACTCCATGTGCTTTGACTGTATTAGGTTTCTTGCTTTTAAACTTGCTTGCTTTGGCCATTCCCTCTCTCTAGAACATCCTTTCCCCAAATAATCTAATGATTTCCTCACTTACCTCATGGAAGTCTTTGCTTTCTTACATGTCCATCCTGACCACAATTCAAGGCAACATCTCTCCTTAGAACTCCCTCTCTCACTCACAGCTTAAATTTTCTTCATAGCCTTTATATTCTAGCATGGTATATTATTTGTTATGTGTTTTATTCTGTGTGTGCTGCTATAAAAAAGTATCCAAGACTAAGTCCCTTAGATACAATAAGTATTCATTTGAGGGCCTGATTTCTATATCCAAGACAGCCCTGGAGGGAAGAAATGCTGTGGCCTAACATGAGAGAATGGATGTAAGAACAAAAAGAAGTTTGATCTTTTTTTATCTCTTTTATGAGTCCACATGCAGATCAAAGCATGTGTATTGCCCTTCTTTTCTGTCACTTTAACACTATAAACATGCACACACACACACACACACACACACACACACACACACACACACACACACACCCAGTTCTGTAAAGGCAGAGCTTTTCCTCCTTTTGTTTATTAATGTGTCTTCAGTTGCTTGCATTTAAAAGATTCTTGATAAATATTTGTAGAATGAAGGAAGTAAAGATTTGAGTCAGGAAAAGAGAAAAGTAGCCAGGTGGAAGACAGGAACGAAGAAGAGAGGGAGGAAAGGAAGGAAATGTGAATTTGCGATGAGCCAGGTGAGGGGAAAGGGAGGAAGAGGAAGATCACCCAGGAGGCTGGTGACCCTGCAGGTCCTTACATTGGAGCCACCCAGGCTCAGGGAACAGCTGAGAACACTGGCCACGGAGGAGGTGGCAGGGAGCCATCAGTCTTAAATATCACATAAATGATTTTGGACTTTTACTCAGCAATTCAGAAGCACTTCTGTAAATTTCAGCTCCCAAACCCTGACTCAGCTTATAGAGACTGAAAACTTAGTGGCATCAGATAAGAAAAGATATAGAGATGGATAATGCAGTTATTGGACAGGTATGGAAATCGGGATTGATTCCACTTAAAAAGCAGCATTTTCCATACCAGCAGGAGATTTCTGTCCCAGAAATATGTTATTGTAATGTAAGTGGTCCACAAAGCTCATACTGTTATAATGAGTTTACACAAGATTCACTGAGGTTACAAAAATAAAAACATTAGCTTTGTTCTATCTATGCCAAATGGAAACAGTGATTCTATGTGTCTCTGTGCTAGCTCAGCTCGAGCAAGATTTTCAACACACGTTTGCCTCTATCCAATTGTTAAAAAGGACAAAATCATTTCTTGGAACTAGTTCAAGCCCCAAACCCTGGGCTTTTGCCTTTCTCTGTAAGAATGAGCACTGTGCATAGAAAAACCAAAGCTTAGAAACATGATTTCTTTTTTGATGGACATTAAGACCATATCTTAAAAATATATATATGAGAACTGGGAATGTGGCTTAGTGGTAGAGTGCTTGTCTAGTATGCATGAAGCCCAGGGTCCTATTCCTCAGTACCACATAAACAGAAAAGACCAGAAGTGGTGCTGTGCTCATGTGGTAAAGCACTAGCCTTGAGCACAGAGAGGCTCAGGGACAGAGCCCAGGCCCAGAGTTCAAGTCCCAGAACCAGCAAATGTGTGTGTGTGTGTGTGTGTGTGTGTGTGTGTGTGTGTGTGTGATATAAGCATAACGCTACATGACAAACATTCCCCAAAATTCAGTAGAAATAAACATGTATTTTCTCATTCTACTTACTCTACTTCAGTCTATGGATTGAATTCAAGATTCATGCATGTGTCATTCATTCAGCAAACAGTTGTTTTCATGTAATGATAGAACCGGGAGAGAAGGAGGGATAGAGGGAGGGAAGGAGACAGAGACAGAGACTTTATAAACATATTGAAAGTTCATCTTATCTCATGTTTCATCCACTAATATTTATTAGCTCAAATAGGCAAATCAATTCAAAATCACTTGGCAAAAAAGATACATATAATATATGCTTTCTCCAATTTGCTTACTTTGTTATTGCAGAATTTTTAAAAAGACCTTTGTCCACTGAGGGTCTGTCGTCAAATTGTGAAATTGTTACACTTAAAATATTTTGCTATGATTTTACTAGTGTTTCAGGAGGGAGAAGTATTTTTTTTAATTTATTGTAATAGTGATGAACTAGGTTGGGGAGAAGGGGAGGATACAGTTACATAAGTAAGGTAAGTATTAAAATGTCTTATTTAGGTCTTATATTTGTTCACTCAGGATTTTATTTTCCTGAACATCTTTACACTTAGAGACTATTAAAATATTTGTATAATGGTTGACCATACCAGGGAATATTATTTAAAGGCTATTTGAATAACCTATCTATGTTACCATTAGGTTTTCAAAGGCAGTTAATTTGAATTTGATTATTTACATTGCAAAAAGAAATTGAAATGCTACCAAGGACAGGACATTTGTAAAGACCCATGCATCCAACAGAACTTTTTGAAATGGTAGAAGTATCACCAGTCTGCACTGTCTAGTACATATGGGGCTACTGAAAGCTTAAAACATAGTTAACATCATTGAGGAATTAAATATTAAAATTTTTTAATTTTAATTTATTTAAATTGAAACAGCAACAGGTTGCTAGTGGCTGTTACTTTGGACAATGAATGCATGGACCATATTTGTGACTAAATATCCTCAAATAAAAATGTTTTTATGTCTAAGAATACCACAACAAAACTCCTTGTATAATTGACATATACTAATAATATATTAAAACTTAAATAAAAGTGAGTTTTTAGGCATAGGTCTCTTAAGATTAGAACTAAAAAAAGATTATAACTAAAGGAGATAGATACAAGAAGTCTAACAACACATGCAGCCAGATATACAGTTATGTTATATTTTATACAAAAAAGTAAACTATTGATATCCACACATATATAGCTCCAAAGAGAATATTCAAGTACTCAGGATATAGATTTCAGTGTGTGCTGTGTATTCTTAATTGATTTTTAACATAACACCACCCAACTTTCTTTTGTCTTAGTGGTAACTACAGTGGTACCTTGCAACAAAATCTAAAATGTTCACCTTCTCACTTAAACTAAGCACATTAACTTTCCCCTTGCTTTTGGAACACCATTTGCTTTCTTTTCTTCTTTCTGAAAAGTAATATATCCAACACAAGTTTTTCAGACAATGGAAATATCCCCAAGCTGCCCTGCCCCATACAGAAGCAACTACCTTCAGCTGGTTGTTGAATGCTGAAAACATGGCTAGCACCACTGAGGAACTAAATGTTGAATCTTACTCTATTTTAAAATTGATTTAAATGGAAATAGACACAGACCTGTAGTGCCTCTAGTGGGAGGTGTATTCACAAAATGAAGAGCAGGAAGCCCTCAGCCGATCATTACACCGTGATCTAAATACAACTGAGGAGGACCCTGAGGCTGACTGAGACCTTCCCTGCATCCATGAGAGTATACACTGCAGAGTATACACTCAGGAATGTTTACAACTTCTTAGCTATTTATTTATTTATTTACCAGGCTTGGTCAAAACTGCCTGTAATAAGTCTACAAATAAGATGGTGTTTACTCATTTATTCAGCAAAGGCCTCAAAGGTATATGCCATGTGCAAGTACTAATACTGACTACTAGGGTTGCCAAAATTCAAATGTCTGAGGCACCTGCTCCCAAGGATCATTCAGCCCACTGAGGTAGCATATGTGCTAACTACTAATAGAAGAAGACAATTTTGTTGCCTGTCTGTGCTAACGGGTGAGAGAAGCATGATGACTTGGGGCACTTTGGTAAGCCCTTATTCAGGATGTAACATTTGAGATCTGACAGGAAGCTGAGATTTTCCTAGGAGATTAATGGGTAGAACATTCTAGGCAGAGAAAGAACAGAAGGTACAGCAATGAAGGCATGTTCTAGAAAATCAGGCCATTGATACTGTTAGAACCCAACAGAGTGAGCCATAGGAGCAATGAAACTCACCAAGTAGGCAGAAGTGGCTGACTAATGTAATGAGAAGAGCTGTTCCATCCCTGCTGAGAAGTGATAATGTATAATTCTGACTTACTGAGTTGGAGAAAAACATTAGATTCACTTTGTTATCACCCAAGTCTCTCTATTCACACATTCAATAACTGTTTTTTGATATTCTCCTATATCATTTATATTCTATCAAATTGCTTTAGGAACTCTTTTTAAGGAGCTGGTGAAGAAATAAAGTTTACCCACTCAGTATGATCCCTTCAGAATCAGATATTGAAACCCAGTCTTCAATGCAATGATATTAGGATGCAGGAGGGCATTTGAGTGCTGGTTAATGCATATATATTATATATTAATATGTATATATTAAAAACACACACAGAGATGGGGCCTATTTTCCCTTCCTACCATCTGGGATGCAGCCGGATGGTTCCTTCCATGAAGAATGAGCCCTCACCAGACACTGCTGGCACCTTGGTCTTGAACTTGCCAGCCTCAGACTATCAGCCACACATTCCTGTTGGCCTGACATGGGAAGTTGATACTAGGAGGATTTCAGTTCCAAGCCAGCCTGGGGAAAAATATTTACAAGACTCTATCTAGACAGAAGCAGTTGGGTTTGTTGGCACATGCCTTCATCCCAGCTATGTTAGGAAGTATAAAACAAAAAGATCACAGTCCAGGTATGTGGCTCTAGCAAAGAATAAAACATTATCTCCAAAACATGAGTGCCACAAAAAAAAGTGGGAGGCATGACTCAATGGTAAACTACCTCCCTAGCAAGCACAAGGTCCTGAGTTCAAATCCTAGTACTCCTTCCCCAAATAAATAAATTTTGTGGCTTAATAATTGCCTCATGTAAGATTGTGTGTAATAACAACCCAATGAACCAAAAATGCTTGTGTCAATTAAAATGATAAAAAAAAATTTTAACTGAGGACTCCCACTGACTAAGCTAATATATTTAGAATGGTGATGAATCTCTTACTACAGAATTTTCTTGTTAGTCCAAAAAACACAGAAAACTTCAATGTGAATTTTCTTTCCCTCCCTCCCTCCCTCCCTCCCTCCCTCCCTCCCTCCCTCCCTCCCTCCCTCCCTCCCTCCCTCCCTCCCTCCCTTCCTTTCTTCCTTCCTTCCTTCCTGTACTGGGGTTTGAATTTAGGGCCCTCATTGTCACTCATCTTTCTTGCTCATGGTTGGTAGACTACCACTTGAGCCATACCCTAGCATTTTGTTGGTTAGACACGGAGTCTTTCAGATTTTTCTATCTCCAACAGCCTCAAATAGTGAAGAGCTTGGCCCCATCAGGACTCAGCTTCCTGAGCAGCTAGGGTTACATGTGTGAAGCACTGCTACCTGGCTCCACATGGAACTGTTGCATAATGAAAATTATTCCAATTGCCCTTGTGCTTGCTAATAAATCTTAAGTGATTTTGTGCTTATGGGCAAAAACATAGTCATACTTGTTTCTCAAGTTTGCCGTTTTGGCTTATTTATACCAAAATTGATTGAGGCTGAGGAAATCTGTACTTGGAAAATTAGTGTTACTCTATACAGTTATTTCTATCTTACTAGGAAATAGTAATTTCAGGAATATGTGCTCTAGGGAAAGGTAGGGATATATGTGTGAATCTACTTAAGATATGTATATACATTAAATTCCTCTTAGTTATGACTATAATGTATAAAGTATTCTCCATTTTTAAAAAAAAAAGTACACACATAGAGAAAGAAAAAAATCAACAAAATCTCTCAATTAGAGTAAGTGAAAATAAGGCTCTGGATTAACACAGTGAGTTAAAAAATAATTTTAAAAGAAATACTTGCCAAGGTGTCATGACCCTATCTTATTGTTGAATTCAGCTTTTCCATTCTATATCCCTATTTTATGTTTATAACTTGCTCCAAATGTTCCTTTTGACCTTCGAGCCTGATATTTTTCTTGTCTCGTCTCCATCCAAAAGCAAATTTATTTGCAATTTGAACTAAATCTCTTCAGTTATTTCAGTTACTTGAGTTTGAAGAAAATACCTGCTTTGTGCTTTCAGAAATCGTTCAGATTTTTTTCCATGTTCAAAATGATTTTGTTTTGAAGCTGTAGGACTGGCATGAATGTCCTAAAGATTCAATTCAAAAAGCTGGTTAAAAAATTTAGATTGACGAACCAGGAATGATGAGGCTCCATAGCATGTAATGACATGGGCAGTGTACACTCCTTTCTCCGCAGCCTCACCATGTACATGTGACAGTAATCACAAGGTAAGTGTGAATCACTGGGGGAAAAAAGTCAAAACACCCCCCCCCACACACACACAAAGCAATCTTAGTGCATGTCCAACTTCTGAAAGTATGAGATATAACTAAGTAGCCTTAACTCCTAAGCCCATAAAAGGGACATGTTAATATGCATATTAATTTATAAAGAGCATGGAAAAGGGTACATATTAATGTACAGGTAACATCTATGTAACTTCTGTTAAACTTGGGGCATATGACACAAATCATGTGGGATGGAAGCCCAGGCTCACCTCTTACGTTTACTTATGACTAAAGGTAAGGTCTATGTTAAACCTGTGGGTATGAAAATGGATAAGACAATGATGGTCCCTCAGCAAATTCCTTGATTATGTGAAACACAGTAGTCTAATAAGATTTTCAAATTTTCTTATCTTCCAAAAATAGCATATAACTTACTATACACATTTTTCCTGCTAAGTAAAAGACTCAGACTTAAGTTTTAAATGTCAATAGCTCACAAATCAAGTAAAGTTCCTATTTCCCCCTAAAATGAGTTATTTGGAATTTTGAGATAATTCTAACAAAGTAGAATCTAAGAGTTCTTACTAGCACATTCAAAAGATCCTTTTTATTTTATTTTTTTCAAAAACGTGCTGTGTCTCAAACTATATGCTGGGAACTTCAGTCAAATCACACAATGCTTAAAGATATATATGTCAAGATAAGTTCAGAATTATCTAGGCAAGACAAAACAGTGGGAGGTCATAGCTCTCTATATCCTTAGGTTCCATATCCAGAGATTCAGTCAACTATGAATGGAAAATGTTTGAAAACAAAATGTCTATAACAAACTTACACAAACTTTTTCCTTATTACTCTTCCCTAGGTGACACAATGTAACAACAACTTACACATACTCTACATTGTATTAGGTATTATAAATAATGTACAGATTACTTAAATAGGAAGATATTCATAGGCTCTATGCAATGCATGTGCATCCACAAATTTTGGTATCAAAATCTGGAACAAAATTGGAACAAATCCCTTGATGATACAAAGGGACAGGTAAGCAACAACTTTGCTCTTTATTGGTAAAGCAGCCAAATAATAGTACTCTCAATCACAAATAGCCTTGATACAATATTCAAAAGTAATACAGGAGCCAGAACTTACATTCCTAGGAATGGAAAATGAAACCTATAACTAAAGCAGAAGTCTATAGCTAAAGTCTATGGCTAAAGAAGAAGCATTCTCTGTTGCAGATATCTTTGTAACTGGCAGATTCTTTTATGATAAATCCCAAATTTATACACCAAAATCAATTATATCTATCAGATTTATGTTTTTCCTTTATCTGTAGTTGAAAGAAGTTTTTATTGAACATTGTAATTGAAGAAATTAATTTCTACATTAAGGTAGGTCTATAACATAAACAAAATTAACCACAAAGTTGATTATATATACACACAAATACATATACATTTAATCAGATTATATACTCTGCTTTCAGTTATGTATAATCCAATTGTACTGTCTTTAGATTCCTAACAGTATCAACTCATTGCTGGGTTAAAGAATAAGCATGGACGTGTGTGTGTGTGTGTGTGTGTGTGTGTGTGTGTGTGTGTGTTAATAGTGTTCTCATAAACCAACTTCAGAAAACCCAGCAACATAGATTAATATAAAAAATAATGCAGAGTGAAAAAAGCAAGGCATGTATGACTCCATTTATGTAAAATTCATAAGATCACAAAGTTAAGTAATTTACTACTTATACATATGTACATGTTATAACTCTAAAGGAAAACAAAGAAATTACTAGCACAATGTTCAGGATTGTGGTCACCTATGAGAGGCAAGAGGTAGTAGAATTAGGAAGGGGCCCACACTATACAGAAGTTTTGAGGCATCCTGTTTTTTAAGCAAGGGATGGGGACGTGGTTCTTCATTTTATTGCCCTTAATGCATATTACATTATGTATAGTTTTTCCTACATATCTTAAAATTGAGAAGTCATACTACAAAAGAGGTAACATAGCTAATGACAGCTTTAGTCTGTTTTAGTTTAATATCCTTCACAGCTGATCCAAGACAGAGATTGTCTTAGTGTTAATTATTAGTCCCATCTTATGTATGTAAACAAAGAGCAAACTTAAGTACAAATGAAATAATGAGTGTTAATTAGACCACCCTACTGAGAAGCCCTACTAACATCAACCACCACCTCTTCCGGAAGCTGAGCAGTAACACCAAGCATAAGTAGGACATGGGAATGAGTGGAATGGAGAAAGAGGGTGGGACAGTAAAGGATTAGCCAAAGGTATCTTGCACCACTTCCTGTTTTTCACTCTGCAAGTCCCGAAATTGCCTAGCTTCGCCCTAACAATTGCCCAAGTTGTCCATTGTTGAAATAGGTGGAGCAGAACAGCCAAGGACAGAGAAACAGTGTGAAAAGTCATCCACTAGAACCTTTAAAAATAACTTTGGTTAAACTACGACAGAGAGTCAAGGTCACAGGAAAACTGGTTCCAGAGAAAGCTCCTCACCTTTGCTTTTCTTGGGCTCAGGCTCCTACATAGTGTAAGAAAGACAAATGAAAGATAGTGGGAAAAGGAAAACAGAAACAAAAAGATGTTGCTAAAAGTGCTTCCATGTTGTCTAATTAAATAATAAAGATAAAAACTTCTAAACATTTCCCCTCCCTCACTTAAAGCAATCACCATGGATCTATTAAACTCAATTAGTTTACTAATAATTTATTAATGTCATGGAATTATAGAAATGCCAGATGATAACATGAAAAAAAAAATCAGGTCTCAGAGTGGAAACCTATGCTTTCAAACTTTATTTAAAATCAAATCCTCTCACGGCTTGGTGGCTATTCAGTTCAACTTAATTTCTTTCAGGACCTGGGCCAGCAATCACACTAATTTGCATGACCACCACTGTTTAAACAGGCTCCTTAGTTCTCCATGAATGACCCTCTATATACTATTAGACTTTTTATGCATAAATAAACTACTCTTATTCTGGTAGAATTGGGGCAGGGGTAGAAAAGAAGTGCTGACTGTGGTTACAAAGCTGCCAAAATGAAAAAGAAAGAAAGTAAAAGCAGTCTTCCAAGGAGGAAAGCAACACCAGTAAAATAAAGAATAGTAAGCCTTATTCCAAGCAGTGACATTATTAGGCTATGTGCATATAACTTGTTTAAGCTGCTCTGCTTTGTTTTTGTTTGAAATGAAACATGTTTGCCTATCATGGACCATCAACCACTTCCAGTCTGATTCTACTGTCCTAAAGGTCAGTAATTCCTATACTATCTTGGAGGGATATCTCAAAGAGAATAAAGTATCTGTGCTTGAACGTCTCACAATCTAAGAGGCAAAATGTAGATGGCAGCTCAAATTTTAATTGAGAGTCTTCCCATCAGTCATGGTCTTTTTTTTTTTTTTTTTTTTGCCAGTCCTGGGTCTTGAACTCAGGGCCTGAGCACTGTCCCTGGCTTCTTTTTTGCTCAAGAGTAGCACTCTGCCACTTGAGCCACAGCGCCACTTCTGGCCATTTTCCATATATGTGGTGCTGGGGAATTGAACCCAGGGCTTCATGTATTCAAGGCAAGCACTCTTGCCACTAGGCCATATTCCCAGCCCCAGTCAGTCATGGTCTTGATGTTTTCATATATTATGTTTTGAGCATCATTGCTGCCCATATCTCAACTATAGAGCAAGAGCTGTAGTAGTAACATTGTTTATTCAGCATAGTTAAAGCTCATAAGGGAGGAAACTCGTATATATATATATACTTGCACAAGTATGGATCTGGCTTGATGAGTCATAAATATGACTACGACAGAGAAATACTATCTATCTCTCTGCTATAGCAATGAGCAATTTTTTTTTCTTGGTGTAGTTATATTCTTCATCTACCAAGATAGCATAGTGGAGAACTGCAAGAGTTCAGATGGAGATATACCTAGGATTCTAGTTCCGGGCCTGGCTATGCTATTTAATGACTCTATAACCTCAGTAATTAATTTGATGTATATACTTCATCATTCTGTAAAACAGTGGTATCAAGAATAAAGTTTAAATCATAGGAAATCACTACTGCCAGAAATTTTGATCTGTATATTGTCAATTCTCCACAGTTCTACCAAAAGCAGTTATCCCAACAGGGTATTAAGGTAAGGTTCGTGGAAGAAAATATAATTATTTAAATTGTCACTCTTCCTCAAGATTTTCTTTATTAATGCTATAGTTATAAAAGTCCAAGGTAGAGAAATGGATCCTTCAGCAATAAGTATCTGGCAGATGCCAAATATTTTACCTTCTGTCAAATTTTCCTTTTGGATTTTATTTAACCATGACTAAGAAAAATTCTTCTTTTAAAATACAGGTTATCTATTTAAGTATCTTGTAAGCTATAAAATACTTGGGTGTAAAGACATTCAAACCATGCTGTTAAAGCAAAATAAATATTAACTTTTATCCTAAAGTTAAATTGATGCTATTAAATTAGAAAATTTTCTAATTTGTCAGCTGTGAAAACCACAATCTCTCCAAAGCATCTTTGGAGAGCCTTCCAAAGTGAAAACATAATAGTCATATAGGATACTGAAAATCAGTCCGTTGTGGTTCATATCTGTAATCCTAGCTACTCAGGAAGCTGAGCTCTAAGGATCTTGGTTAGACGTCTTCCAGAGCAGGAAAGTTCCTGAGATTTTTATCTCCAATAAACTACCAAAAAAGCCAGAAGTAGAGTTGTGGCTCAAGCAGTAGAGCACTAGCCTTGAGCAAAAGAAGCTCGGGGAAAGCACCCAGGCCCTGAGTTCAAACCCAAGAACTGACATAAAAGAAAAAAAAAGATATTGAAATGTCAGTGGTCTTTATTTTCTCCAAACTTAATTGTACCTTACAATAAGAGGTGGGACCAGAAGCAGAAAAGGAAGAAATAAAGAACCACAACAAAGTCCAGAGTAGGATTCCACAATTTAGCAGGTTTCATGAGTTGAGCCATCATGGCATGGCATCCTATCTAAGCAAATAGCCATTATACCCGCATTGACTTCAAAAATAATTAGGAAAGAGAGTAAGACCAATTAAAGGTTTCAGACTATTTAGTGTTGGCCACTTTTCAAATGCTGCTTTATGTTTTATTGTGTAGACTCCTGAATTTTTAAATTCGACATAACTCTTCCTATTCCGTAACAGTGGTTCAGCTAGCTTGATCATCTGTTTGACTCTCAAGACAATTAACACACCTAAAAAATATTGTTAAAAATACTTTGGAGCTGGAAAATAAAATCAGACTTTTGCAATCTGAATGATTTTCCCCTAATTTTCATTTTGAAGACATGTCAAAGAAAATTTAATTTTCATTTCTCTGATTAATTTGTACTTCATTTTATATAAAATTTCTTAAAGCCATACTATAACTAAGAAAGAAATGAGGCTTTTGATGATATTTGAGTCTGTAAATGAGTAAGTCATATATTCCACAAAATGAGTAGACTAAGACTAGATTGGTGATCTGTTTGCAAACTCAGAACTCTCACTGGACTGGTCTGTAGAAAATCCTGATTTTTCATTCAGATGTTGACAGATCACAAATAATGTGCAAAACCCTATCTAATATAGTAAAGAAAGCTGTGCATGGAGGCACACACCTACGATCCCAACACTTACTAGCCAAAAGCAGGAGGATTATGAGTTCAAGAGTAGCCTGAACTACATATTGAGTTCCAGGTTAGCTTGGACTACATATGAAGACTCTGTCTCAAGATCACCATAAACAAACAAATAAATAAGCAAGCTGGTACAATAACTCTGTGTGTGTGTATATATATATGTATGTATATACATATATATAACTATCTATCTATATGTTTGTATATATGGTTGAGGGAAGTTGTGTGTAGGATGACTTCTAGGTCTTTCCAAAGCTATTATATAACAGAGGTACCACTAGATACTTACAGAATCATAAACAAACACACAAAATATCACAATTGAGTTTGTGGTTTGAAGTACCAGACATTCATGGGGAATGGTTTTTAAAAATGTTGACAAATCATAGCGAGAATCTGGAACCAACCCAGATGTCCCTCCGTAGACGAATGGATCAGGAAAATGTGGTACATATACACAATGGAATTTTATGCCTCTATCAGAAAGAATGACATTGCCCCATTTGTAAGGAAATGGAAGGACTTGGAAAAAAAATATACTAAGTGAAGTGAGCCAGACCCAAAGAAACATGAACTCTATGGTCTCCCTTATTGGGACTAATTAGCACAGGTTTAGGCAAGTCACAACAGAGGATCACAAGAGCCCAATAGCTATACCCTTATGATCCCATAAGATGATGCTAAGTGAAATGAACTCCATTTTATGAAAATGATTGTTATATCAGAGTTGTAACTACTTTCAACATCCCATGTGTATCTGTAGTTTCTACTCTTGATGATGTTCGTGTATCACCTTCTGTGATTATATCTACACTATCTCTGTAATCTTATCTGAGTGTATGGGAAACAGTGTGTACTGGTATTAGAATTAGAAAATTGAAAGGGAATACCAAAATTGAGAGACAAAGGGTAAAATACGAGAAACAACAACAAAAGCAATACTTGCAAAACTGTTTGGTGTAAGTGAACTGAACACCTCAGGGGGGGACAAGGGGAGGGGGGAGGGGGGTATGAGGGACAAGGTAACAAACAGTACAAGAAATGTATCCAATAACTAACGTGTGAAACTGTAACCTCTCTGTACATCAGTTTTATAATAAAAACTAAAAAAAAATGTTGACAAATAAAATTAGATAAACAGATTTAAAGGAATAAGAGTAGGACACATGGATATGAGAGCCAGGCCAAATTGTAGCACACCCATTTAAGCCAATAATCTTCCGGAATTTACAGGTACTAGTTTGCTAAGGCTGCCATAACAACATATCACAGACTGGATGGCTTAAAGAAAAAAAATATTATTTTCACAATTCTGTAAGCTAAAAGTTCAATAGGAAGGATTTTGTTTCATTTAGGCATCTCTTCTTGGCTTACAGATATCTAGCTTCTACTGATGTCTTCAACATGGTCTTTCTTCAGTAACTTCTTTGTTGAAGTTCCTCTTCTTAAAGGATACAAGGCATATTTAATTCAGATCCACTGTAACAAATCCCATTTAAAATTAATTTCCTCATTAAAGGCTTTGTCTCAGGGACAGATAGGTTGGCAAATGTCTGTAATACCAGGAAGATCACAGTTGAAGGCTAGTCCAAGCAAAGTTATTTTCTGAAAATATAAACTAAAAAGTCAAAAGGACTGGAAGTATGGATCAAGCGGCAGAACACTTGCCTAGTAAGCACAAAGCCCTGAGCTAAAGGCCCAGTACTACATATCACATAAGTAAGTAACTTAATGACTGAATTAAGAATAAAAAGCTCCTATCTATAAATACTGGTATTGATCTATCAATATATAAACAGGGAATACAATTCCATTAAAAACACTACTCAATACTTATTAAAATGAGGGATGGAATATTGTATAATAAAAGAGAAAAGGAATATCTCAGGTGACAAATAACTAATCCTTGCTCAGTAAAACAGAAGTCTTGAAGATAATCACTTTTCTTCTCTGGTAGCACTGTAAAACTATTTCCATTAGAGCTGAACACTGACAGTTCCTGTAATCCTAGTTTCTCAAGGAGCTGAGACTCAGAGAACTTGGTTTCAACACTAGCCCAGACAGAAAAAGCCTCAAGAGTCATTTCAATAAGCCAGCAAAACTGGTTCAAAGCCAGCTTGGGCAAAAAAGTCCATGAGACTCTTATATCCATTTTAACACACACACATGCACACATACACACGTGCACACATGCACAGAAAGCTGGAAGCAGGGATGTGGGTCACATGGTAGATTGCTAGCCTTGAGCATAAAAAGGTCAGGGACAGTGCCAGTCCCTGAGTTCAAGCCCCAGGACCAACACACACACACCCACACACTCACACTCACACACACACACACAATGGGTGATGGTGGGCAAAGTATTTGTTTAATCTGTTTTTAGTCTGATGATTACCAGAAGAGTTACTAACTTCTCCACTGGTGAGTCAATTGGTACACATGTGTGACTGGCCAGAAGAATTGACTTTATGTAAGTGTGTGTATTCTTCTCGGTATTTGACTCTCTCTGATGCACAGAGAAAGAGAGAAAGAGCATTTTAACAAAATTCCCAGGTGACATTTTGCACATATAAAGTTTAGAAGCATCATTTTAAAACATGCCCTAATTTTGCAAGATTCAATGTTCATCTGAAGTTGAGAACATCAGCTTCAACAGAGTTAGTGCAATTAAGAATTTTCCCTAAGCAAAGCACTGTGTCTCTGCTTGTGTGCTCTTCCTTCACTGTCTAATTCCAAGCACAAATCTCAGTCTTAACATCTCCTGGAGAACATTTCCTGACCTCATCTTACCTACAGTGCTCAGTTTGGGGTCCTTTCCAGTAGCATCCATGTCAAGCTACACTTCTGCTGTCTTAGAGCCAAAGTTGCCTAAAAGCTCCATGAGGTTGGTTTTCTCCGTGTGACTACAGAACATGGTTAGAGACTGTCATTTCTGGTGCCTATAGTTATTCATTGAAAGAATGAGTAAGTAAATAATTTACTCAAGACACTACAGCTGGATTAACAGTCTGCTTCTGACTCAACCTGCAATCCCTGATTTCTCCTCTACCATGTTGCCTCCAGGTCTCCTATAAAATAACACAGAGGGCTGGGAACATGGCCTAGTGGCAAGAGTGCTTGCCTCATATACATGAAGCCCTGAGTTCGATTCCCCAGCACCACATATATAGAAAACGGCCAGAAGTGGCACTGTGGCTCAAGTGGCAGAGTGCTAGCCTTGAGCAAAGAGAAGCCAGGGACAAGTGTTAGGCCCTGAGTCCAAGGCCCAGGACTGGCAAAATAAATAAATAAATAAATAAATAAATAAATAAATAAATAAATAAATAACACAGAGTCAAAAGATTTCAAAGAGATGGTTATGCCATTTCTATTTTATGTAGACACTATAGTTTTAACATATTCTGTATATAAAACTGCTTTTTACATATTTAATATGTTAACATCAGCATAAAGAGTTTTAAGACTTTTGAATGAAACCTAAAGAGAAATGTTGTGGAAGTAAGAACAAAAATACCTTTATAATAATTCAGTCTTAAAGGAGCAGTCAGACATCAATGGTGCTTTAAAGAGAAAATTGAGAATGTATCCAGTGCTTTTGCTTATAAAACTATTACTCTACTTTCTATTTTCTTTAGTTATTTGTAAGTTGTGAGACTTGGGTTTAGAAAGGAGTCCTGGTGTAGGTGAGAGTTAATACCTCAATTTGGGCACAGGTTAATATTTCTCCCATTTTATGCTTGAACTGCTTAATTGTGATAGCCTGAAGGCTGAGGAACATAACAATTATTTCTCTCTTGTTCTGGAACACCTTCCTTTTATTTATCTTTCTTCTTTGCTTTAAGTATAGATGAAATTCTATCCCTACTTAGTTCTTTTGGGTCTGATTGCCAGACTTTTCAGCAATCACATCTGAGTTTCTGTCAACATATGTGCAATTTTCATTATTTCAGCTCAGCAAGCGACCTTTGGAACCCCAGGACCATTTTCCCTCCCCTTCCTGGTGCCCCCACGAGACCCAGAAGCACAAACATCTGAAGGTCTTCGGGGCATCTTCACATCTATTGGCAAAGAAGATGAAGGCTACTGTGTGGTTGTTGAGTATGGGGAAGTGCCTGCTGGTTTTGAAGGATGGGCAAAAGCAGTTCTTAATTCTTAGTTTCCAGACTCTTTGGAAACACATAGAAACACAGTTAAACATGTTGAGAAGCCACAGTAAGCAATTGAGAAGTAAAAAAAAAATTAGTCAGATGTTGGACTTCAAAGTTCTATATTTTATGTCAATTTTCTACCTAGAGCAATTCAATCTTTCCATCTGGATTTATGGTTCCCTGACACATCTACACTCCATGAAATATGACTTATTCAGAGGGTATCTTACCTGTTCATACACCTAACTTTCAACATATTACATCATATTTAGGCCCACTCTACAGAGCTGAAATTCTTTCCAAGACTAATTAACCCAATGGAAGTTATACACCAGGAAGAACCAAGCATGTGAAAAGCCATCTATATTATCTGTCTTACAAAAGTCTCTGAAATCATTGCTTTTCTTTGCTCACTGGTAGTAAAGACACTAAATTACAGAAACAATAGAAGCACTGTGTTTAACCCAAAATATCACTGAAATCCCATTTTAGGAAAATCTGTTTCTTTCAAATTTTCTGAGAGTAGTATAAAAGTGTTGCTTGGTGTGCAGTTATCTGCTGGAATAAATGGTATAAATGGATGATTACTTAAATACGGCTTCTTTTAGGAGGGAGTTAGAGGAATTTACAAAAGCATCACACTGTGCTTGCTGTACAGGTGAGCCACTTGCAAGTAAATAATTTGACTTAAAGGATTGTTAGAAACTTTTCTCATCTCTTTTTCTGAGCAATAATTGCTACATTTCTAATCTGCTTTTTAAAAATAAAGAAGCCAGTTGAGAGTTGATTAAAAATAGGAGTTATTTAATGCAAATGGAAAGGTGGGTGAGTGCTAAAGATAAATGGATATCTTCATCTGAACACCAAGAACTGTTACCTTTCCCACCTTTGTATTGTGACATTGCTTACAACCAAATCCTGCCCCATGCCTTATAGTAAACACCCCATGGATTCCAATTCAGTAGTAACATTCATCTTAGAAGATCATAATCAGAAAGGCTTTGGCCAACCCTCCTAATCATGGCTTTTAGTTTGTTTTTCATAGATCAAAGTAACACAAAAATGAGTCTATTTTATTTTATTTTATTCTTCTCTGTGGAAGTTTAGCTGAGCCCTGCCAGCAAACAAGCAAGGGCATGTCACTTACTGTTGGAGAAGACCTGTAAGCAGGTAGATAGCTTCACAGAAATCCATCTCCAGTAGAGGGAAAAAAATACAAGTCTATGGTCTCACCTTCTAGAATCAAATCCATGTGATGGACATAAGGGGAAGCCAATCCAAGCATTATCATTTTAAATACCAGAAACACACATTTAAAGATTGCTTCCTACATGTTTTTCTTAGCTTTGCTTCATCATTGCTCTGTAAGGGGGCCAGGAATGTTCCTCTTTGGTTCACAGAAAGGGAAAGTAACACCAAAAAGAATGTGGATGAAGATGCACTGTATTTATAAACTGCTTTGTCCAATGGCAACTACTTTGTGCAACCACATAGAGATAATAAAACTATTTGAATATTTTATAAGGCTGGTTTATAAGACAGCCTGTCCTTCTGTAAATTCAATGCTGACACCTTTTCTTAAATTTAATGTTATTATCAAGGTGTTGTACAGAGGGGTTACAGTTACATATGTAAAGTAGTGAGTACATTTCTTGTCATTTCTCCCTCATTTTCTCCCACTTTCCCCCTATGCCAGTCTTTCCCCAGCTCCAGGTTGTACAGTTAATTTTCAACATATTGTCTTGTGAGCATTGCTGTTGCATTGGTTTGCCCTTTATCTTCTGTCTCACCATTTTGATGTTCCCCTTCCCTTCCCAAATTCAGATAAATATGTATACAACATGCAGGGTACAAAAATCAAATAGTGACAACAGAGGATAAACCATAGGAAAGAAAAATGAAAGGAAAAAGAAATAATTTCACATAGTACACTAAAAATAACAACAATGAAAAACCTCTTGTTTCCTTGTCTTGGAGTATATTTTGCTTAGCTTCATCTTAAATGATCAATGTACATAGCTATTGACCTCTTGTGATCATCTGCTAGAACTATCCTAGACATAAAGTAATTATTACCAATGAGGGAAACTATGGAATCTATGTTTCTTTGGGTCTGGTTCACTTCACTTAATATGATTTTTTTCAAGTCTTTCCATTTCCTTAGATGACACTTTTTTTTTCTCCTCTTTACCTACCTGAGCTAAATTGTTTCCACTTTATTTAATTGATTTATGTTTTAATTTATTTATGATTTAAATTGAGTCACACTAATGAAGAAAAATGCTTCATCTAATGCTGTAATTAGAGACCTTCTGACTGGCCTAAGGCTGAAGAAATAACAAGGATCTACTGACGATACTAGAAATTACAGCGATTTCCACAGAGTGTAGGTTATCACCTACAAATAAGATGTCTTTCTCCAAAGAGTCAAGAAGCCACTAGATTTCTCTTATTATTTTATATCTTTTACCATGACAATTTGCCCTCAGTTATCTACTTACAAAGGTTACTCCTTCTATCTCAAAATTTCATATCTCCAATTTGACAAAGATAACCATTTCAGACTAAAAGATACTGTGGCCGCCTATCTGTTCCTACAGCTGTTCTAAACCTGGCCACTTACATATTAAGAAGTGAATCTAATTCTTGTAACCAATAAAATGTGGGCCAAGTCTAGGTGATTACCAAATATATGCCAGAAAAAATACTTGTATTTTCCACTTTGATTGCTAGAACATTCATATTCCAGTCCCAGGACAACACATAAGGCAGACTGCCCTGAGGCTATCATGCTTTATTTGAGATTCCCTATGCTAGGAGAGACCACACACAGAGGAGCCTTTAAGCTATAGGGAAATAATTTAGATAACTGGAATCATACATGGATGGATGGTTGGACTGAAAGAAAGTGGGAAACTAGAGAGAACAAGGGAGAAAGGAAGGGAGGGAGGGAAGAAGGGAAGGAAGGAGGAAGGGAGGGAAGAAGGAAAGGAAGGAGGAAGGGAGGGTGGGAGAAATGGAAGGAGGAAGTAAAGAAGGAAGAAGGTAGGAAGGCAGGCAGGAAGGCAGGCAGAAAGGAAGGAAGGAAGGAAGGAAGGAAGGAAGGAAGGAAGGAAGGAAGGAAGGAAGGAAGGAAGGAAGGAAGGAAGGAAGGAAGGAAGGAAAGAAGGAAGGAAAGAAGCCTGATGAATGCCCAGTGACCCACAAAAGCTATGAGATAACAGGATGTTTATTATGTTAAGCAACTAACTTTTAGGGGTGATTTGTTAAGCTGCAATAACCAGAATAGACACTAATCTCATAGAAGAAACTGTGAATTTGCATCTCTGAGATTTCTGTGATCACTTGCAAATAATAGCGGACAGAATGAATACACTCATTTCCTTTTGCCCCTTTAACTTGAGTTTGTCTCTTAAAATTGAGAAATAATATGGCTTAGTAATGGACACAAGAATCTTACAGCTTCACATTTTGCCTATTCATACTCAACTAATGGCATTATCTTTGAAGTGTGTGATTTCTTTCAATGCTGAATCTGATGCTCATTTAGATTATATTGTATTTGTTCCTCCAAGCCTAGCAATGCTGTCACTTTTTGAATGTGAGAACAAAACAGCATCATATCTCCTTGCTACTAAGCAATAATCTTTTGCAAAATATGTTTTTCTCATTGCCCTAGTCTTATTTATTTTGAAAGGTGTTTCTTTTTATGTGAAGTGGAGTGTACTGACACATGTTGTACCTCTCCTTAGAAAAGGTACCTCTGTTTGACATGGCTGTGGCATGCACACAGCTAACATGTTCTACTGGTGTATCATGGGTAATTTCTACATTTCACACTAATTTTGGCTGCTGTTACTTTATTTTTCTTTGACTTTGCACTTTGCGAAGTTTGAGTGGATAGATGAAGAAGAAGCATTATGAAGTCTAATTTTAAAAAAAACAACAGAGATGTCTCTGAATTCTGTAAAGAATTTGGTACTAGAAGTTGTTTGTGGAGGAAATCTAAGTTGTGGCAACTAAAATCATAATAAGTAGCTTTCATTTTTGAAGCTTTCATTAAGATTGTGGGAAGTTGGTTTACAGAGTTACCTGTCAGCTGCATCCATAAACAAAGAGTGGATAAGTGTGAACACTAGTAACTTGAATATCACATTTATTTTACAAATGAAGTAGACAATGCCAAGGCTAAGAAGTTTAATATTTTTATGAGTTATATAAATGAAAACTTTAGAATAACCCACTTCATTGTAACCAATCCATCCAAGTAGCTCAGGGAGTTAAGTCGAAAGAAACTTTATTCTGCAGAAAATTGGAATTCTAATTCTAAACACTATTCTCCTGCATTAGAACCTGACAACATTGGGGCGGGGGAGGGGGATAATTTGGCCACTTATCATTATGGGCTTTCCATAGTTTTTGTAAAAATTTATTATTACTATGATTATTATTCATAGTTCTTAAATATATCTCCATGGTTTCTGAGCTTTACCCCATTTTCATTGAGTTGTTTGTGTGCTTTCAAAACAGCCCAGTAATTTCCATGTACTTAATACTCTTTTTTTAGGTAATGAATGCAAAGCTTCTACATTGCACAGGGCCTTATTCATTTCCTTTTTTGAAAACCCTATCAGTAAAAACTACCCACAATCAATCTGCCTACGGTTTTGGCAGAGCTTGAAAATGTTATGAATCCAAGATACACCATTAGCTTAATATCTGATCTCATTAAACTATGTTGCTTTCTAAGCATAATGTAAACAAAGTGGAATTATTAACAACTTCCCTGAGTCATATGGTATAATTTATTTTTATTGCAGCTAGTTGTTAAGTGAGGATGTCTTTACATAGAGCTTTTATTTCATTGTGACTCGTGTCTTTGCTGTTCATGAATTAAAAAAAAAAACAGTTCTGTTTTCATGGATGTGAAAGAAATAAAAAAAAACACACTACAAAGGAAAACCTTGCATTTATTTTTTACTTTCTCAATGGTATGAGCAAGATTTGTTTTCATGGATATTTTTCTAATGCATGAGACTATCTTTTAGAAGGCACTGTCCATTATTTTGCTGTGTTTTTTAATGTGGTATTAAACAGAAACATAATCCTAAATTGTATTTCAGCTATATAAAATACATCCACATATATTTGCTATAAACATCTATTTGGGTAATTAACATTTTTATGATGACAACATTAACAGCAATTGGGCTTAAGAGGGTTTTTTTCCCTAATTTTCCTTTTCTTCTTTCTTTCACCTAAGAAACAAAAACAAAAACCAACTTTTTTTCTGGCTATACCCAATTTTGACTTGGGTGTTCCAAAGCAAATTACTTCTAAGTTTGTCTTTTTACATGATTCTACCTTTGACTAACAAACCCTACGCTGAGGTCAGTTTAATGGGGTACAAAACAAAAGTAGGCTTTTTAAGAAAACAACATACCTTGACCTATTTAGTTTTATTCTTTCATTTTCAGTAGCGAAAAGCAAGCCAAATCTCTTCTAAAAGAGATTCAACTGCTCTTCATTTGGACATCATGTTTTGTTGGTGTCTTGGATGAGAAACATCTTTAAATATATTATATAATTTGATTAGGTTTATATATAATACACAAATATTTAAAATTTTCTACTGAGTTTCACTTCAGAAAACATGTGGATTATCAGGACTGAAATTGGTTTCCCTCTGTGGCTTCAGGCAGGGAAGACCTCTTAAGAACTGGGCATTCTAGCAGGAGACTCCCAAGCATTGGGCATTAAGACTCAATCAACCAGCCAGGGGCCAGTGGCTCATGTCTGTAATCCTTCCTCTTCAGGAGGATCCTCTTCAGGATCAAGATTCAAAGTCCTCCAGGGAAGAAAAGTCTACAGAAGACTCATCCTCAAGATAACCTGCAAAAAGATTGGTAGCACAACTCAAGTGGTTGAATAATAGCCACGTTGAGCAAGCTTGAGGCCCTAAGTTCAAATCCAGGTGGCAGAAAAAAACAAAGAACATCCAATAAGGGACACATGGCTCTTTTTGCAAGACATAATGAGAAAGGTGTTAAATATTCATGAGACAGACAATTGCTAGGAAAGATAAAAAAACCTCTCTCACCCCTTTAATGTTTACCAGTAACATGAATCAAATATTCCCTTCCTCCCTCCTGAAAAAAAAGATGTTAGGACTATTCTATTATGAATACTGAATTTTCAAAAATTTCAAAAATTTTCAAAAATTTAATTGTATTTTTTAGCAGTATGAGGGTGAGTGACTACTTATTATAAACTCCACTAAATGTTTTGTCAAATTACACATAGGGCATAGTTCTTAATAATCTCACATTCTATATTGTATAGCAAATGCATTAACTTTTGTTTCTAATATCAAATAAAGCATGTCTCTTCCCCAACAAAATGAAAATCTTGAGTCTCCTCATGTTTCTATGAACATGTAACTAGCTTTGCTATTTTTCCAAAATAGGGAATCGTTTTTGCTGAAATTTTATGCAAACTTCTTTCAGAAATTGTTTTCCTTACCCTAAGAGTTTCCCTAAGTTACTGCCTTCTGCCCATGTTAAATGCTGAGTTTGGCACAGAAACATTTAAGAAAATGACAGAAAAATGAGCGTCATCAGCAACTTCAAAGTAAGGCCATACAATTCAGAATTTGTTACTAAAAGTCTTTCAGGACTAAGCCACACATGGAGGTATTTTTCCCCTCATCTCTTAAAGCAGAAAAAGCTGTGTTGAAGATCACCCAAGTTTATTAATTTTGCAATTGATTATACTGATTGCATGAAGATTTCCATTGCAAAAACAGATTTTTAAGGACTAAAAATATGACAATTATGCAGGTTACTCATTTAAGCAAATAAGCAACTACAGGGCTTTTTTTAAGTAGATGCTTAAAAACACAGGAAGTGATTTGCCCCCTTCCTTCACCTGACTGAAATTTTTACTCATGTTTTAAAAATAAAAGAGGAGCAACGCATGTTAAATGGTAGCAATCAAGACCCTTCATACAATAATTCAAAACTCTGAAATGAGTGATCTATGGAAGCATTACACATAATTAAAATACAGCATTGTCTTGATAGAACGTCTCCATGCAATTAAAGAAAGGGAATCACAAAATTCTTGATAGGGACTGAACAGCCTCAAGTAGTAGAGCCTGAGCCCTGGTGGGAATGCTAGCACATTCCAGTATCAGGCTCTACAGGGAAAGGGTTGAGGAGAGGCTAGGAATTAGTGCAAGGAGTTTGGGATTCCAAAGAAGCCCACACACAAAAAAAATTTGCCTCACCCCCAAAAGCCATGGCTTCTTCTCAAAAGAGAACTTCTTGAAATGGCTCTCATCTGTCCAAAATTCAATTTTCATTACTGAAGTCTGAGTGGAGTTTCTTTAATGAAGCGCATTTAAGAGGCAGCAAGAGAGAAGTGAAGCTTTCTGAAAACCATCTTTGCCTCCAACACCAGGGTTTGAACTCAGGGACATGCATTCTCTCAGCTTGCTTGCTCAGCTCATATTCTACCATTTGAACCAGGCCTCCAGCATATCTTTTGGCTATTTACCTTGGAGATGAAGTCTCACGGACTTTTCTGCCAGAGCTGCCTTCCAACCACAATCCTTTGGAACTCATCTCTCCTGGATTATAGGTAGGATTATAGCAACCAGTCATGTGTACCTAACTTAAAAACCTTCTTTTAACTTCACTCTCATGAAAATGTCATCAAACACTCCTGTAAGTCAACAAACTAGGCCAATGAGATATTTGTGTTATAGAAGATTTGTCTTTTGCCCATTTGAAATTTTTGTTATTCAATATTCCACATTTCAACTGAAGTGGGAAGTTAATAATCATCATTATGAATATGAATCATGATTTTTTTTATTTTAAGTAGTTGTACAAAGGGATTTCAATTCAACAAGCCAGATTATGAGTACAATGCATCTTGATCAGTGTCAGGATTACTATTCATTTTCCTGCAGTCAGTCACTCACTTTTGATTCTGCCAAGATGTTCCCTGGTTTGGAAAACATTAGATTTCACTTCTGTAGCAAGCAACGGAGAAGCTAATTATTTCCTTAAATTCGTGCTGAGGCTTTAGATTCTCATAGTCACTGGGAAGACTGAAGGAAGTCTGGGAAACAAGAATAATGTGTTTAGAATTTATTTTTGTACTTTTACTCATGTGAGGCATAGAGTAGACCTTTAATTTTTTTATTTTACTGTAAATGTGATGTACAGAGGGATTACAGTTACATAAATAAGGTAATGAGTACATTCCTTTTTGGAAAATGTTATGCCCTTCCTACTTTTCCCTCCATCCATCCCCCACCCCCCAAGTTCTAAAGTTCATTTCCAACATAGTGTCTAGTTAGTATTGCTGTTGCATTGATTCACCCTTTGCTGCACCATTTCCGTGATTCCCCTTTCCTTTATTCAATCAGATAAACTTATATATAGGACAAAGAATACCGAAATCAGAAACATTGACCACTGGCAATAAAACAGAAGAGAAAAAACAAAAGACAAAAGAAATAACTGCAAATAGTACACTTAAAAATAACAAAAAGAAAAAATAACAACAAAAAATCCCTCCTTCTTGTTTCCATATCATGGAGATCATTTCGATTATCCTTGTTTTATGTGGTCATATGTACATAACTATTGGGCTATTGTGAACCTCTGCTAGGACTATTCTAGACATTCATCATCATTATAGGTCTATATTCCACAAATGAACTGGAACATACTCTGTTTAGATTTATGAGTTTGGCTTATCTCATTTGATGATCTTCAGATCCATCTACTTTCAACAAGCAATAGATTCTTGAATGGATCTTTGAGACAAGATGACATTTAGATGAGGCCCCAGGTGCATCTAATCACCTGCATCTAATTGCTAGAAGGATCAATGACCTTGATGTGGTATTTTGGAGGTCAAAGAGTACATTAACACAGGATTAATTCTGAGCCTCAAGATTCTATCACAATTTGCAGTACCAGTGTAATCACCACTACCTCACTGAGGACTGTTTGGTAGCTGGAGTAGTGGGAGGATGAACATATTCAAATAGGGAGATGCTGGAGAAAGCAAAGGCAGAAGAAAAGAGAGGGGGAATTGGGTTGGTATTACATAATGAGGCTGTGTGCACTTACCAGAATATAAAATCTATAAATCCCTACCCCACAGAAAAAAGATCCCTAAAAAGTTAACCTTTTCCCCTGTCCTAGTAAAGTTTTACATACAATGTGTATTCAGAAATATTCTCAAGTGATGATAGTTAACAATGCTAAACAGTTGGCTCCCAATGCTCTTCCTCTGCCTAGAGAATTAAAATACGTGTGCCACAGACTAGAGAACCTTCTCCTATGGGATATGGACTCTCATTTAAGCCTGATTGCAGGATTCATGGACAATGCTCTTCATTCTCCTGAGGTTGAACAGGCATAGAAGAGGTGAGTGGGAAACTGTCCTTATTCTTATGGGTTTCCCATGTACTTTGTTTTTAGTTTATTCTTTAGGATAAGTTTGTGGAATTTTTTTTATTGTGGTTGTTTTAATATAATGAGACAGTGTAACTTATTGTTTTACTTATTTTTCTCATATATTGGAAAAATAGAATTATGGGTTCTTTTTTCTCTTTTTTCCTTCTCTCTTTCTTTTTTATGTTTAGTTTTGTTCTTTATTCTGATACTGGGGCTTTAAACTCAGGGCCTCACACTCTTACTTGGTTGGCTTCTTTTGTTAAAGGCGGGCACTCTACCACTTGAGCCACACCTCGACTTTTAGTTTTTGCTGGTTAATTAGAGATAAGAATCCCTTGGCTTTATCTGCCTGGGCTGGCTTTAAACCACAGTACTCAGATCTCAGCCTCCTGAGTAATTAGGATTTCAGATGTGCGCCATCAGCTCCCAGCTTCTAAGTGTTTTTGTGTATTATTTGGGGTTCTGTTGGGTTTCCCTGACACTCTTTCACAACACTCAGGAAGGGTCAGAAGGACATATCTAGCAATTTCCCTATTCACTTCTAGCCTTCCACCAAATTCCATACTGGGAAGCCTCTTTATGGAATTGAAACGAATGCAAGCATCTTTAAAGTGGTTCTCAGGTTTGATTTCTTGAGAGAGGAAATGGAAAAGTTAACTAAAGACCTCGAGTAATTGAGATTTGTGGTAGTCATAGGAACAAATGCAGGAATGTTTCCCATCTCTTCTGACCAGACATATTCCTTGCCTGTCAGCTCTCCCAATGGCTTCAGTGGTGACATCAGTGTCTACAGAGATAAGCAGAGGACTTCACAGAATTCATGTTCATCCCTTCCCTTGCCTAGACAGATGCTATTGTGGGTACCTACAGTAAACATGAAAAAAAAATGGAGCAGCTCTACCTCAGGTGTTAAGTCATGGCATTCACTCACCTCTTGTTCATCTCAGGCAGCATGGCCCATATCCACACTGAGAAAGATCCTAAAAATTCAAAGTTCACATGTAAAATCGACATACATGCCATCCTGTAAAAGAAACATAGTCTGGAAAGAATCCTTGAAACTTCTGAATGCTTGACGTAATTCTAATAGTTACCAATGCTATATCCCCCCCCCCATTTTTTTCACAAAGAAATGTGTAAGCCATTTTACTTTGACTGAGTTTGAGCAAAGGCATGAGATCTAGAGAATCATTATCACTCACATTAGTTCTCATTTGAACATTATTTTGTCTGTAAGTCGTACTCAGCATAGAGAAGGGAGGGTAATCTATGCTCACCTGGCCCCAGCCCGCTTCAGTTCTTCTTATTAAGAAGAGAGCATTTCTAGGCTGATTAGTTAACACTTTCTTCATAGAGCATTAACAATTTTCCTAATGATATTTATCCATAACTTCCTACTGGAAAACATAATCTGTGTCTGTTTTATGAAAATATCTATTGGTTTAATAATTATTTCCCAACCTAATAACTCATCTTGCATTGGGTACAGACGCCCAGCTATGTATTTACTCCTGGCCAATTACTAGTGTGAAACTGCAGCTTTTCAACTTTAAAACCAGTAAGTGCCCCCCCCCCAAGTAAAATCATTGTATAGCTTACAAAAACTAAGATCAAGGCAGGCACTGGTGGCTCACGCCTGAAATCCTAGCTAGTCAGGAGGCTGAGATCTGAGGATCGTGGTTCAAAGCCAGCCCAGGCAGGAAAGTCCGTAAGGCTCTCACCTCCAATTAACCACCAGAAAACCAGAAGTGGAGCTGTAGCTCAAAGTGATAAGAGTGCTAGCCTTGAGCTGAAGAGCTCAGGGATAGCGCCCAGGAACAGAGTTCAAGCCCCATGACCAATTTAAAAACAAACAAACAAAAACTAAGAGTAACTAATCTCAGTTGAAGTGTCTATTATTTGTTCTGATAGCTCTCTTGAATATGAAGATATTAGACACAGTTTTAATGGAAATTTATGATCTTTACCTCAATAGAAATGAAAATTTTCTGACCCTGTTATGAAGATTATTTTTCTCACCTGTGTGAAATTTGTATGACTCCTAGTATATTTCTTGACTGTTGTATTACATGAAAATATATTTTTAAATAAGTTAAATTTGCATTTATTCACATATGCTCACAGAAATGTGTGTCCATAACTCTACTGATGATGATAACTTCAGTTCAAGTCACACCCATCTAAAAGTGCAGATGAACAGATCAGTGTTGTACGTAAGCTGATCACTTAAGCCTCACCATACAGGTAATTAACTATGAGTAGTACAAGAACTTTCGTGTTTCTTTCCTCATTTTGCCTCAGGTGTTAACCACCCAAAAAGTAACAGGCAGCCTTTAAACATTGCTGGCAAACAGCTGGGTAACATTTCACATGACATGACAAGAACGTTACTAACATGACTTCCAAAAAATTAAAAGCTAGTTTTGATTGCTATTATTGTTGGATGCTTGGGGCCATTTGGAGTAGAAAGAATGTTGCAGCTAATTGGAAATATAAAGGATTAGGAAACTGAGTTTGGCATTGTTTCCCCTCCAGTGCAAAGGTACAGCTAGGTGTAAAGAGGGACTGTGTGGCAGCTTACCAAAGAGTTTGGCTTTGACTATCTTTGTCTCAAAGAGCCTTCTAATTGCCACAGATATTAAACTCAACCCCCTTGAAACAAGATATTCTCCACTTCTCTTTAAAATAATATATGTGTAAAACATAATCCTAATCTCAATCATTAATATGGAAGAGTATTCTAATTAATACAGGAGGCTATGGAAATATTATTAATAATAATAGCTGATTAGCATTACTTAATGGCCCCAGAATAAAGTAACTTGTCATAGAAGTGTTTTCATATTAGTTTCCCTTTTGTGAGTACTCTTGGGATGACAGATGACCTGAAAGGACTGTGCTCTGCAAAAAATGATGGCAGCTATATAGTCAATTAGTTTATATTAGCCATATAAGAAGACACTACAGTCTGACTATTCCTCAAAATTCATTTGTTGAGTTGTACTAAGAAGTTGACCTGCCTGGCAGCTGGGAGCGTACACCTATAATCCTAGCTACTCAGAAGACTGAGATCTGAAGATTGTGGTACAAAGCCAGCCCTGAGAAGGAAAGTCTGTGGGAGGGGGAGGAGGAGGAGAAAGGGGAGGAGGGGGAGGAGAGGGAGGAGGGGGAGGAGGGGGAGGAGGGGGAGGAGGGAGCTGCTGCTTAGAAAGTAATAAAACGGTGAATGTTCTGGATTCATGAATGAATTAGTACTTATAGGACTAACTCAGGCTGTTTATGTTGCTCTTTTCTTTCCTCCAGTGAAGATGCAGCATTCGTTTTTCTCAGAGGGCTCAAAGGGTGACAAAGTGCCATCTTGGAAGAAAACAGGGACTTCACCAAACTCCAAACCTGCTAGAACATTGATTTGGGACTTCCTAGCCTCCAGAAGTATCAGAAATAAATTTCTGTTCTTTGTAAACTGTGCATGTATTGTATTATGGCAACATGAGCAAACAGCCAAGAGAACTAACAAGGAAGTAGTGACAAACTAGCACAGAGATATGACAGAACAAGTGGAAAGAGTAAGAAAGTTGTTTCCTAAAACTGCTTCATTATCTCATATTTAATGAGTTATTTGTATGTGTTAGACCCTGGTTAAACACTTTACCTGCATTATTTTATGTAGTCCTCAAAGTAATGTGAGATTTGTTTTATTATTGCCCTTATTTTTCATATGATAATATCAGGGCTTAGTGATATGAAGTGGCCAGAACCTCACCCCAGGTCTGTCTGTTTGCAATGCAAAGCCGGGACTGTGTTGGCTAGGAGTATGGCCAGGTGGAGCTTCCGGTTACAACCCTGATCATCATTCCCTTCTGGTCAAAAAAAAAAAAAAAATAGAACAGTGATTTCTAAAGAAAGCAAGCCTCCTGTTAATTGGTGTTGATCCTACCTATCTGAGATTTAAGCAGTATACTAGTAAGTGACAATGAAAAATTCTTCCTTAACAGAGCTCATATTTGCTTTCAGAATATTAAAATGGAGCAATGAAGATGAATATTTTGTGGCATTTGTCCAACATCCTGAAAAGTACTAATTATTTATTCCCTCTCTCAAGACTACCATTGCCTAATGAGTGTGATTATGAACACTCAATCATGAGAAGTAGCTTGTATATATTGAAAATAATCAGAATGAAGACAAGATCACCAGAAATTTACATGCCTCATTGCTTTCTGGTCCCTAGAAAACAAGACAATGAGGATTCCCAGAAAGAAGGACTCCTTCAAGAGCCAAGAAATAATATGCTTTTCATCACTCCTGATCTATCTCTTTGGGGTAATTTTGTTCCTTGAGCCTGTCTCAGCATGTAGGAAACTTGAGGTTGATCTCGAACCCTTCCCAGAAGTCTCTCGGGTTTATTTTCTATTTCCTGGAGAGTTACAGATCTACATGTATAAAGAAAAGCTCACTAAAGGAAAGGTATGTATTGGGAATATATGAAGTTTTTTTTTTTTTTTTGGTTCCCTGACCAGGAAACGAACCTGGGCCGCAGATGAAGAATTCTTTAAGACCCCAAGTACTAAGTATGTGTCTGTGTATGCGTTTGGAGGGATGTACACATCTAAATTTGCACACACATACACATACACATATGTATTCTGTGCTTTGTACATATGTACAAATGGAGAACTTCACAAAGCACCCCAGTTTATAGTTCAACTCCCCACTTAGGCTGTTGGGGCTCCAACTGGCATGACAAAGGGATCTTTCTACTTCTTTATATGACAAAAGGAGAATTTGCTTGTATTGGTATCTTTACTTTGAAGTGAAGTGAAACCCCACCGCTTTTATTTTGTTGGTAAAAATCTTTAAGAACCCTCCTATCTTTGACCCCATATGGAGTCCTATAATCTAGTCTCCCTTGGGGCACCAGAACCTTTTAGGCCATCACTGTTGAAATTGGTCCTGGAAAGGAAAATAATATCTCTCTGAAAAGTCAGAGAGAGTAACAGGAAATTGTGTGAGGAGCATATTAGAAAGGAAAAAGCAGACAAGGATTTCTGTGCTCTGTTTTTACTCACATTTTGAAAGTTAACTCTTTGCTGTTAACAATATTATTTGCCTTGCTTTCACTTATTTATTTTTGTGAATTTGCTTGAGTATGGAGGAAATAATGTTTTTAAAAAGATTTTTGGACTTTCTTTCATGTATATCACAGTACCTAAGAGGTTTCACATCACTGTCTATGAAATATAATGTGAGATATGTTGGAATATATGTGAAGAATAGTGCTAAGGATAATGGCAGTTATTAATACAAAATAAGGGAGAAACTGATTCATTTTTTCTTATATACATTTCTCTCATTTTTAGGTTAAATCTGTATCAATGTTTCTTAATTTACACAACCAAATATCAAAACCTACAGGAAAGAAGATGAAAATTATATTCTTTGGGAGATCTACAACTAACTCCTAGTTTGATATTGAACTTCTGATTACCGGAGCAAAAATATGAAAGAGAAATCTGTTCTATTGTCCTTATTATCAAGATTACCAAGATAGAGGCATTTTTCCTAACAATAAATGCAAATAGAAATTAAAGAAAGATCATTTCAATGACTCTTATATAACTTTAAATAAATCCAATTGAAATTATATTGCAAAACTACAGCATAATTGGTGCAGGGGAAAAAAGTCAACATATCTGTCTCATAAATTATCTTTTAATAAGTACTGGAGAACATGTACTCAGGTTTAATTTCCCAGTGGGGATTTGAAATGGCAAATTTGACATTTTTCTCTGTCAACTTTTGGATGAGTATTGTGACCAAAGAGAAAATGGCGGTTTTCAGGGTATCAGTATATAAGGTCAAAACCTTCATCTCTGTCTGGATTTAATGCAGGAAACAAAAAAGCACTCTAGGTATTTCTAGAAGAAAGGTATTTAACACAGGAAACTAGATGATCCCCAAATTAAAGCAAGTCAGAACCCTCTAGTTTAATTAATATTCTAAGGCTAACCTCGTTTAAACACAGCCCTTTTTTATTTAGACAAGATACAAATAAGTCAACTTATTGAATCAGTACTTTTGCAAATTTTCAAAATGACATTCTTTTATTTGTTTGAATTTTATTTTATTTTATTATAGTTAGGTAATGTATTTTGTGCAATTCATTTATTTTAAATTTATTGAGGTCATTTTATTTTGTGGTCATCTCAGAGAATGGTCCATTAGTACTTGATCTTATTTTCATTCTTTTGGTTTGGAGAAAAGTTTTCTTCAGCTGCCTATTAGATCAAGTCATTGAACAGTGTGGTTCAAGCTTTCTAGTACCTGTTTATCTTCCATGTTTTTATATCTGTTAGTGAAAATGAATATTAAAACTACAACTTAGGTCATTACATTATCAATTTCCCTTTTAGTCTAGCAGGTTTTTTGTTTTGTGTGCTTTGTAAATTTTTTTGGTGTCAGAGTTATAGATTTATAAGTTCTAACGTCCAGTGGATTAGACCTTTTATTATTTAGAAATGTGTCTTCTTCCTTGAATAATAATTCTGTCTTAAATACTGTGTCTGGGATTAATATTGCCTAACCAGCTACCTTGTTCCTGACATATAAATCTGTTCATTTTTACCCTACTTATTCATTTAAATCTAAAGGGTATCTTTGAAGCAAGAATATGGTTCTAGGATGATTTTCTGTTCACCCTGCTGATCTCTAGCCTTGATACATTTTATTGGAGAAATTCATTTTGATCTTTAATAGCTTTCTGTTTTTAAATTGTTGGATCATATATATTCTGGATACAAGTATATATCAAATATAGATATTGTAATTTTTTCTTTGAAATCCTGGTTTGCATTTACTTTTTACATTTTTACTGGTATCTTCCATGAGGAGAACTTTCTAACTGTGCTCATTAGATTTTGTTTACATTTATCCTCCTCAAGACATTTTTGTGGAGTGTATTTTCTTAATTCTGTATCTGACTACTCCATCTCATATGTTATGCTTAACTCAGTGTTTTATTCTCAGTAAAAAAAAATAGAGAGTTTGAAAACAAAATAAAAAGAAATAAACAAATAGAACCTCTCATGAGCAACCAGTTCTGCCCTGGGAACACAGTAGGGGAAAGCTTTGAAATGGAATTGAGGACATGCATATGCTTTGCTCATGGGTGAAAAGACTGGAGGGACATGCCAAGTAGAGAGAACAGTAAGCTGAAAGACACAGAAGGCAGAAAAGTTCTTACAATTGCATGTGTGGCAAAGTCCTAGCTCAGAGAATTTGGAAATGATGACAGAAAGTACACTTGGCCTGAAGAGTAAATTAAGTTACCTACATAATTCAGGCTATATATGCCTGAATTTCACAGACAGATAGATCCTTACATTTTATGATTTGTTGGTATCTTAGACTAGCTCTTTGTTCAGCTTTAGTATTAAAGGCACATTCTAAAATGGAACCTTTTTTTTCTTGCCAAGAACTGATTTCACTTTTGCCTCTCTTCCCTTTTGATTGTTTCCATTTATGTTTTATTCAGACACTTAGACACACCCTTTAAGCCAAGGTTTCAATGAAAAGAACTAGCCAATCCAGTTACACTATCATCACTGGTGATATTAATATGGAGACAGTTTCCTTCCTATTGCTCAATAGGGTGAGCCTTTTTCAAAGGCTCGGGCATGTGCATGGAGCCAATGTGTCTGGCTTCACCCACCTCCTTCTCTCACATTGCCCAAGAAGAAGAAGAAAAGAAACCATCTCTTTATTGTTCTCTTGCATAAATGGGCCTGCTGCCATGGTGGGAGGGTGGCATCTAGGCAATTTATATAACTTGGTAGGAAAAAGTAGAGTCTTAAAATTCCCATTCTTGAAAAGTAGGGAAATGCAGCTTTGGCAACTAGAAAGAATGAACCAACCTGGAAGCCTGCTGGCTGCTGTTGGTAGGAAAGAATGCTGGAGCCCCTCATGGCTAACTTCCTCATCATGCTGTCCAGCATCAAAAGGACACCTTAATTTTTCTTTTATCCAGATAGATGCATCCAGTTGAGCTCATTTGAACGTGACATCATAGACATTGAGGTATATTTTTGCAGAGCAGTTTATGATGACATTTATGAGCTATGCCTCACAGAAATCTAAAACTAAAGTACCAGGAGCTCTATAGCAGGCCCCAGCAAGTTAAAGCTCAAGAAATGAAGTGACAAACCAACAACTTATTCAGCCAGTGCATTTAACTCCTGAATGGGGTTGTGTGTTTTTGAGTGGGAGAAGAACAAACTATCAGTAGTTAAGTTAGATGAGTTTTGAGGGTAATTAATGTCAGAGGCAAATCTGAGTCAAACCTAGCTTTCACGTGCAGCCACTTCAAGGCATGAATAAATGCATTCTAGGAATATCCCAGATGGGCACTACCCCATGCTGCTAAGGAGATTGCTTCTAGCAAAACTGAGTGGCAAAAATGTTAAGGATATGCACACAGACCAAATTAAATTTCAGCCTAATTTGCAACATAAGTCAAGGCCAGCCTCCATGATGAAATAGTTCTATGTGTACCTGGGAGCTATAAGGGGTGACTGATGTTTCCAAGGCAGGTTTCAATGACCTAGCATCATGACAACTTCTGAATACTCTTTGCACCAAAAACTCAGATATTCAAAATATGCTCTCTCTTTTTATCTCATCATACTTTCCTGTTCTAGAAAATTCTGGAAAAAAGTTTGTTTCCATCATAATTTTTAAATGATTCTTAAACTTCCCCAGAAAGATGCCTATTTGCAAGTAAGTTACTTTTGGTGGCAGTAAAAGCAAAACTATATGAAACAAAGAGTAAGGTGGATGGTTTTCTCTCACTCAGAAAAGAACTTTAAAAGCAATAAATAAATAACAAATAACTTTAGCTGGGCACTTTTGGCTCACATCTGTAATCCCAGCTACTCAGAAGGCTAAGTTCTGAGGAGCATGGTTTGAAGGGAACTCAAGCACAAAATCCCATGAGGCTCTGATTTCAATTAGCCACCAAAAGTCAGAAGTGGAGCTGTGATACAGTTGAAGAACACTACCTTACCAAAAAAGGTAAGGTACTGCACCAAGACCTTGAATTTAAGGCCCGATGTTGGTACAAAAGCAAAACAAACAACAACAAAAGAAACAGCTTTAATATCAAAAAGAATGTCAAAAATTCTAAAATAGAATACCAGAAAATGGAAACATTTTTGGGAGGGGGGAGAGGCATAAAGGAATGAAGGGAGGAAGGGTGAGCAAATGAAGTTACTGTATTCAATGTGCCCTATGTAAAAAATGAACTATGTAACTTATGGGTAGGGATGGGAGTGATAAATAGGGGAGAACAAAGAAAGGGGGGGTGACACTGGTCAAGAAGATTGTGCTCATAACCTGACTTATGGAATTGTAACCCCTTTGCACAACTACTTAGGTATAACAATTGAAGACTAAAATAGATTCAAGCTCATGGCTATACAGGAGTTGTATTTCACTTTATTAATGAAAACATTCTTCACAGTGACTTTTCCTCTTTAAATATCCTGATTCAATCATGTTTGCCAGTGAAGTACAAAAAGTTTGTAAAGAAAATACAGTCTAAGAAGAAATACCATCTACCTTGTTGAAAAGGAGGTCATATCTCACCATGACGATTGTAGTCAATAATAAATTTCAAGTGCTGGATCCTTCTTTTCAGATTTTAGGTCATGTTGTTTCTTTTGTAGCCTATTCAAAGCCATCTTCTTCTTGAGCCAAGTTAAGTTTTCCATTTGTGGAGTAAGTACCTAGTAGCATAATGTCAGAGGTTGAACAGAATTTGGATCCCAGCTCCCAATCACAGATTTTTCCTGTCTTATTTATTTAAAATTGCATCCAATTTATGAAAAGAAAAACCATGAAAAGAAAAGCAAAGAATATGATCCATCCAGCTCCTCTTCCCTGCAAAACATCTTGACCTTCCTCTCTCTTCTGCCCTAAATAATGGATCACCAAGTCCCACTACTCCTTCTCTGCTCCATAGCCACTGCTTTATTTCAAGCCACAAGGCTCCCATCTCCACCACACAGTAACAGATATATAGCCAATCAATGAGAAGTACTTCAATTTACATTCTTTATCAGATCAAGTCCAGAATCAAAAGATTCCTGAAATAGTAACTGTTCTACAAGAAATCTTGTGAAGTTTTATCTTCCTCTGTATATCCCAGGATATAAGTTATTACTTTTTTTCTTCTCTCTCTCCAAGAGAGAGGAGAGAGAGAGAAAGAGAACATCTCTTACAAGTATCTCTAGAATCTCACTGAAATCCCTTTAGCTTCACTTGCCCTTCCATGGAAGCTCCAGACATATGGCTCAGTGTTATTTGGGGAGCTTGTTAAAATACAGATGTTTGTGTCCTACCCACCTACTACATCTGAAACAGAGTTTAATAATTGTCATTTCCAAAAGCAATCCACAACATTATACAGCTGATATTCTGAGTTTGCTGCCCACAGATAAAACTTGTGGTATTAAAGAATGAAAGGAAATACTATTCAGTCTGTGACTTGAGCTGCTGCTGCTAAGGGAGAAAAACAAGGAAGAGATACATGCATTTTTATTTATGCTTATGTATTCCTTGCATTATTCCAAAACAATTCAGGGTACCCTAGGACAACTCTATTAACATATTAACAAATATGAAATTATAGAACTTTACCAACTTCATATCCATCAGATGGTCAGTCTTTACTAATTTAAAGAATGTATCCCCTGTGACTTTGAAGGAAATCCTTTCCTGAAATTGTTCAAGGTTTTGTGGGATTTAACTCAGGATGCTCCCATGGTAACACAATAGACTTTTTATTGTCATTTGCATTTCTGAGGCAATAATTACACTGATATGATACTAGTCTTATGAAAGAACAGAAATGGTGCCAGAATGGATAAGTATTCGCAGGACTTTTGTAAATATGAGCTAAATTTGGTCCATAGTTCACTTTTTTGAAATTATAGCAACACAAAATAAAATAGTATTTCAGTGTTTCAGAAATAACAAAACAAGCCAGGTACCAGTGGCTCACACCTGTAATTCTAGCTACTAGGAAAGTTGAGAATGGGAGAGGATCACATTGCCAGGCCAGCCCTGCTGAAGAATCCCCAAGATTTCATCTCCACAAGGAAGCTGGATGCATATGCTTGTGATGCCAGCAATGGAACTGTGGCATGTGTACCCTCTAGGACAGGAAAAGTGACCCTAGCCTTACATAACCAGTGATAGCATAAGATTAAAGGCATGCATAAGCAGTATCATGGCAGCCTACCAAGATGGAAGCCCAGAGTTCAAACCTCATGGCCACCAAAAATACATAAATGATTAAATGCTAGTTAGAAATCAACTCTAATTTACAGATTGTTTCTATTTCTACTTGTACTTCACTTTCAGCATTCTTTCTCAAAGGAATTCAACAATGTGTGTTTTAATTCAGTTGTCTGACTTTGAGAAACCTTCCTCATCACCTACTCAATCCACCACGCCCCCCCCAAAATGACTGCTGTCTGAATTCTTTAAGAACTTTTCTCCAGAGGGAAGTAAAATGGCAAGGTCCTACAAAGAAGGTAGTTTTCTGTGGAAAAGAAGATGAAAAATCCAGAGAAATTGGTCTTTTTACCTCTTTTCTATTCCTTTGGCACTGTCTTATTTGCAAATGTGGGCTCTACCACAGCACCTGGAACCCAGAGCAAATGCAACTTACCAGGCAATCTGATAGGCCTCCTATGATAATAGGCGCTTTCCTCTCCCTTCCAACAAACTCCCAAGTGCATTTTGGATTGTTCTTCTTCCTAAGTGCCCAGGGATACGAGCCATCCCTGCAGGGAAGGAGCTCATTTTCTCCACTGCTGCATATCAAACAGAGGAGCAGGGGCTATGGGAAGCAGTCCCTAGAAAGGCCTCCTTGTCTTGAGAATCCTTGGGTCCAGGACTCTTATTTTCTTCCCATGCTGACAGTGACTACCAGCCATAAGCATGACCTAATGTAAGTTTCCACATAGCACACCAGTCTTGATATAGTGAAGAAAAAACCCTAGCAATAGAAATAATATACCAGTTCTTAGAACTTCCCCACCCTAGTTCTATGGCTGGAGAGTGGTTCCTTCTAAATCCTTGCACTTTTAGCAATGCCTTCTGACCTAGCAGTGTGGCACCAGGAAGAATCCTTGCTCAACTGCATAAATCACCTGCAGTCCTTTCTGAGATCTAGCTACCAGGGATATTCTTGGAGTAACTGCTCTGTTATTTTCCTATGAGGCCATTTTTTCCTTAACATGCCTGTAGTTCCCAACTGATGTGGGTGTGTAGGGAAATATCCTCCCCCAACAGATCACACCCTGCTATTAGGCCACAAAACAGAGCTGCCTTGTGACTTAGCTTTTTATTAGCACCACTATTTTTCCAGCCCCATTTCCCAGGACTCTGGCTCTGATTCGAAGAGCAGGTCGAGGACAGAGTGTCAGAGGTGATGAGGGTGCCAGTTTCTTTTGGTGCACTTGTTTTAAAAGCTTCTCCCCACGATGAGGTCCTTCCTAATTTAAAACACTCTATCAGGGCTTGAGGATGATCCTGTGATTCCAGCAAGTTAGGGGGCCAGAGGCCGGGGATGTCTGTCTAGCCATTTTTCCTTTTCATGAGGTGTCTCTATTTCCCCTTGTGGGAATAAACATTGATTTTGTTGTAGGTAAGGAGTTTAGGTCCTCATCTTAAGGTTTTCTTCATGCCATGCCCTGCCTTACCATGTTATGACAAAAATAAGCTTATGTATTCATTCAATAAGTACTAGGTGCTATATATGTGCCAAGTGCTATATTACATGTTTGGATTATGTCAGAGAGAAAATATATTTAAATTAAATTAATTTTTTAAATTTTAAATTAAAAATTTTTGCCTTTGCCTAGGTCTGGTAGCTCACCCCTATAAGCCTAGATACTCAGTAGGCTAAGAACATAGTTTGAAGCTGTATCTGCTTAGGCAGGTAAATCTTCAAGACTCTTATCTCCTATTAATCAGTAAAAAGTCTAGAATTAGAACATGACTTAACTGGAGACAGGTACCAGCTATGGGCAAAAAAAAGGCAAGTGGGAATGTGATACTCTAAGGTGAAGCCCCCACACCAGCACACACATGAAAAATCATTGCCTAATCCTAGTGAGACAAGCAATGAGCAAAGTACAAGTAAATTATACAGTGGTCCTGAATAGCTATAGAATGCACTGCACTAGGTAAAGGGAAATAGGAGTACAAGAGTAGGAGGCAGAATCTGGGTGCAAATTTAAATATGGTGATCAAAGTAGAACTCATTGACCAGGAAATCTGTTCTGTTTGGCATCTCAGAGAATGGGCAAAATATTCTCTCAGGTACAAAATACTTAAGGAGTTATGCCCTAAATGGCAGTGGAACCAATATGAGTGGAGGAAAGGCCGGGAGACAGGACAGTGAGAGAGTGAGAGTGAGACTACATGGGGCTTTGTAGGTCATTCCCAGGTGTAGGACATCTGTTGTTTCCAAATTACATTCTCATCATTTAATAGGCTCAACCTTAAAAAAATTGGTTCTTCAGTAGAAATAATAGACTCATAGATAATCCAAACTCCATTTTTAGCCAAGAATCTCAGTCTCTGCTTCAAGAAAAGTTCTGTCATGGGGGCTGGGAATGTGGCTTAGTGGTAGAGTGCTTGCCTAGTGTGCATGAAGCCCTGAGTTTGATTCCCCAGCACCACATAAACAGAAAAGGCCGGAAGTGGTGCTGTGGCTCATGTGGTAGGGTGCAAGCCTTGAGCAAAAGGAAGCCAGGTCAGGCCCCAGGTTCAAGCCCCAGGACTGGCAAAAAAAAAAGTTATGTCACAATAGAGATAAATAAGCAATGTGGTTTGGGGGGGGGGGGCATAGGGTATTGGGAGTGTTTTGTTGTTGTGTATTGTTTTGTTTTAAGATTATTGAAGCTCCATCTCCATTTCCTTTCCATTCCTTATTTGGAGGCCCTGGAAAATCCACTAGTGGAATATCTACCCCACAGAGCTAGTGTTTTAATACAATTCTGGAGAATTGGCTTCATTTTGACACCATGCTGAGATGAAATTTCATGTGAAAAATCTGATCATTTATAAAATAAAGTTTTTACATCTTTCACCTCTCAATTCATGATGGAAGAATAATGCTTCCAAGAAAACTGAAAACTCAAGCTAGAGGAAACTCTTAGCAACCATTGTCAACTGGCAAGTCAAAGTGCTATAAAATCTGTGCCTACAGCCAATCCATCATAAGATCTGTCAGTACTGTCCTTAAATATATCCCCAAGCAAACCACTTTGACCCATGCCAACATTACCACTGAAGCCTTTAATTCTCTCCTTGATTACTATAGCAGCCCCAAATGGCACCTTTACTATGTTCACCTTACTTCTTCCTGGAGGGAATAACCCACCTGAGCATGGTGGTCAAAAACATAAGCAGGTAACAGGCAAGGATGGCCCTTGAAAACCACATAAGAAATTTGACCTTTTTTTATAAGTTAGATAGGAAATTACCATAGAGTTGTGATCTAGGGAAGAACATGACTTAAGTGTTGACCAAGAGTTTAAGGCTCTTTTGCCCTTGAATCATAGTTTCCCAGATCATCAATTATCTCACTCCCCCATTGAATACAGACTTCTTTTAAATGTTTTATCTATAGAGGCGTTCCATGATCACACAGAGACCACCTCTAGCTCTTTGACTTAATATATTCCCCATCTAACCTCTTTGCCCATGTCAATACTTCAGATCTCCTAGGTTTTCTTCCAGTCATTTATTATTACATGATACTTCACAATATATATTTTTATTGCTTAGTTTCATTGCTTCCATAAAAGTATATACTTTGTGGTAGGAAAGACCTCATCTTGCTTCATTGCTGCTGTGCAACTAGGACATGTATCTGTGACTTAAACAAAGTAAACATTAGGGTAACTCAGTACATATGGAAGGATGGAAGGATGAATACATTTATCTGTTTACAGCATGGTCTGAAACAAATGGAGCCCACTTTGATTATTTTTTTCTTCTTTTTTGCAAGCAGGGTAACAATGGATAGAAACTATCAGTACCTCTAATGCATACTGATGACTTATTTTGTTGGAGATTCACTATATTCTAGATAGTTTTATGAATTTTACCAAGTGTATATGACTTAGTCTTTCAGCAACCCTACGAAATAGATATTTTACCCTGACTTTACAAACAAGAAAATTGAAACTTAGATTCTTACTCATTGTGGACTCTTAAAAACAGTTGTAAGTTCTTTGCCTTCCAACTCCGAGAAGCCCTTGAAAAGATGGGTTTAGCCTTGAAACAGAAAACGTTGCTGCAGATAGACTTGTTTAAAAGCCAAGAAGCGGTTATAGTTTTAAGGCCTAAATTGGACCCCATGTCAGCTGATCTGGTGACCTTCTCTTTTTTATCCCAGGTAATCCGGTAATCTTCCAGTGATGAACAAAGCATGTGCACACTATTAAATAGTGGGTGCAGTTGAAGTGCTCAGCATGAAGCCATAATGGACAGTACAGAGTTGAGTGGGGCAGCCTGGTCACAGCCCTGGTCACCTTTCCCACCCCCCTCTTCATGGAGCTGGAGGCATTGACTTACTGCTCAGCTCTTCTCTGACCAGAAGCTGATGCTCTGGTCTGGAGATTCCAGATCTCAGTCTGTTCTGTTCCTAACCCAGTGACTGTTGCCCCGGAGTCAAAAACACTTCACTGAATCCCACCTGAAATGTCAGACATAATGCCCAGCTTCTGTTAATACCCACAAAGATGTGAATCTCTTGACTTACACACATGAGTTCAAAGTAATGTGAATTTCAAACACAGAATTCTAAAAGACAGTGGTAAAAGTAAATATTTGCAGAGAACCTAACAATATGACACACTTAATTTTCATTTATACATGTTTTATGTTTCTAAGCATAGAAATAGGAAAGATCACCTTCCTAAAAATATTGACTAGGTATAATTTAGTTGTATTTTCAGATTGTTCACAGTTGGAATTTGGTGTTTATATTTAATCCTTTTGAATATTAATGAGAGTGTTTATATTTGTATCTAGTATCATGAGAACATTAGCATGACCTTCTTTGGATGAGTCAGAGGCATCAGGGTATTCACTTCTCATCTTCAAATTTTATTTTCTAAAGATCTCATCATGAAAGTGTTACTTTTCATAGGTATTTGCCATGCCTTTTTTATCTTGCTCTTTTTCATTAGGAAAAAGCAAGGCAGCAGAGGATTCCTTTCTTAGATACACAATGACTTTAGGAACAGTGATCTTTCTTACAATTGGTACAAGAGCAAATACATACACATGTACATACATGTACATATATATATATAGAGAGAGAGAGATTTTCAGGATAAACTATGCAGATTTATTGGTGTATTCTTGCAGCCTGGTGGGTATAAGGCTCTCTTTTTACTTCAAAGCCTGAAGCTGTTTACAAATAAATACAGACCAAAATGACATTCTGCCCAATAGGGCACTGTGAAGTGGAATTTTTGTCTTTTGGTTAATGACCTATATGAAATAATATACTACCCTACTTTTGGAGGCAGAATTTCCACTGATGAAATACCAAGTTGGGTGGGCCAGTACTGAGTACCATGATGAAAGAAAGCTCTTCACAATGATTTCTCAAAGAATGGGAGTCAGAAAGAGTAAAACAAAGTCATACTTTCACAGAGCAGCAAGAAAAAGGACTTCCAGTGATGTGCCTCCATGGGGGAAAAAAAAAAATCTGTCCAGGCCCCCTAGCCCCAAGCCGGGAACCATTAGAGAAGGGCTCTGGCAGATCTCAACTGACACATGAGTGAATGGCAGGAGGCAAGGGAAGGAAGTCGGGGCCCACCCCAAGTCAGACTTCAGAGACCCAAGACTGATTCATGCACACACAAGCATGAGAACACACATGTCAACTGTCTTTAGGAAGGCACATGGTACTGACAAGCAAACATTATAATATTAATTTACCTCCTTTTCACATAGAGATACATTTTTTAAAAGAAAGAACAAAGACCAGAACTGGATTCTCAAATCCAAAAGAATTGTGAATAATCAGGTGATAGTCACACAAAAGCTTGGAGCTTTCACCATATTCGTGGTGCTTCAAGAAGCTCTGAACATGTTACCCCATCTCTGCAGTGAAGGTGGGTCCGTATCTTAAAATCATCATCCCTTCACATACCTCCATCACTCCCACCCTTCTACTAGCAGCAGAAATTCTCAGTTATCTCTCCTACCTCTAAGTCAAGCTCAGTCAACTTTGGTTGTGTCACTTTTGCCCTCTTAAGTGGTTCCCTATCCATCAGTGGACCTCCTCAACTGTCCTTATGGGTGGACCTTTCCTATCTTGCATAAAGACTGTCACTGGCCACAGTATGGCCAGAACAGGGGCTTGAATTCAGGGCCTAGCACTCTCTCTTGACTTTTTGAGTCATGGCTGGTGTTCTACCAGTTGAGCCAGTTGAGCTTCTACTTCTGACTTTTTGCTGTTCAAATGGAGATAAAGGTCTCTTGGATTTGTCTGCCTGGCCAAGCTCCCAACTGTGGTTTTCAGAATCCTATTCTCCTTCAGACTCATGCCTAATACACATAAGTCACTAGAGCTCAGCTTCACACTTTCTTAACTTTCACCTGCGCGTGTGTGTGTGTGTGTGTGTGTGTGTGTGTGTGTGTGTGTGTGTGTGTCTGAAGTTCTACCTTCTTCATTTCAGGCCACAGTGATTATTGCCTTTTCTGGTTTGATAAAGCATGAGGGATAAGTTCTAGAGTAACACTGTGTAGCACTTCACTGTATGGTCTTGATGCTCCTCAAGCCAGGCTATTATACCTCACTTATATATATGACTGGGATTAAAGATCTAATTTTCCACTAACTCCACCATAGATCTGGACCCTCTGGTCTAATGTTATTCTAACAGAATTGTTAGCTTTCAGGAAAGCAGTCAGTTTCCTCCAAGGTGGTACTTTATTGTATAAGCTGTCCACAGAGCAGCAGGCCTATTGCCCAGATGCTCTGCTTCAAACATAACATGATCCCTCAGGTTTTAGGAAGCCAGGAGCAGGCTGTCACCTCCAGGAGCTTGTAGACTTGCTTGTGGAAATCTTGAACTTCATATAAACATCACTCATTTCAGGCATACTGTGAAAAATCTAAACAGTTCTAAATTAAGAGCTGATTGTAAGTTATTGCAGACTTCCTCTTGTTACTGCCGGATTATTTGTTCAAAGGGATCTGGTAAATACCAGATCTTTATGATGATGACTAATGTCCTGCCTAAAGAAGAAGGTGGTAAAAAAAACAAAAAACTTTTCAAAACTATTCTACAGAGAGATGCAGGTGGCTCTGTCCAGCAGTACAGCTTTTTCCCTGCCCCCATTCCTCAGGCAGCCTGTCATATACATAAATATATATATATGTCTTTATATATATATTTTATTATCAAACTGAATTACAGAGAGGTTACAGTTTCATACATTAGGCATTGGGTACATTTCTTGTACTGTTTGTTACCTCGTCCCTCATTCCCCCCCCCCCCCATGAGTTGTTCAGTTCATTTACTGTCATTTCTAAGCCTTGGAAGGAGCTCTTTTAAAATAGAAAGTTACTTTGGCTAAGAAGCCAAAGCGTCACATCTTAGTAACATTTGCTCTGTGTTGTCTGTCTTTGGTGGTCAGCAAAATGACCCTCAAACGCCAGAATCAAATGAATAATTCAAGCATTGAACTTTAGAATAGACACTTGATTCTTCTAGATAGGGACTTCTACCACCTGTCAGATGCTTGGAATGTGAAGAGGCAGAAAGTAGATGGCAATGTTCAAAATGAAAAAAACAAAAAAAATATCTATTTAGCTGAGCACTAACTTCAGATTTCCAATTTAGCTAAAATGGGCGTTCACTCACAGTCCTGAGTCAGTTTTAATTTGAGGGAAAATGGTTACAAGTAGTTTTTTAATGTATAAAAGCCAAAGCCTTAATCTTGCAAAAAGGCCTCAAAATGCCCATTCTAGAAAGCAACTATTTACCAGGTTTATACTACTTCTGTTGGTAGAGTAGTTTTTGGAAAAAAACATCTACCACCTTCACAAATGCATACCACAACTACCATCATATGTCTTTAGAGAACAAGTTAGTATCTCTATTTAAAAAATAACTTCATACAGGGCTAGGATTGTGGCTTAGTGGTAGAGTACTTGCCTAGCATATGAAACCCTGGGTTTGATTCCTCAGTACCACATAAACAGAAAAAGTTGGAAGTGGTGCTATGGCTCAAGTGGTAGAGTGATAGGCATGAGCAAAAGAAGCACAGGGGAGCTGGGAATATGGCCTAGTGGTAAGAGTGCTTGCCTTGTATACATGAAGCCCTGGGTTTGATTCCCCAGCACCATATACATAGAAAATGGCCAGAAATGGTGCTGTGGCTCAAGTGGAAGAGTGCTAGCCTTGAGTAAAAAGAAGCCAGGGACAGTGCTCAGGCCCTGAGTCTAAGGCCCAGGACTGGCAAAAATAAATAAATAAATAATTTATTTTTTTTTTTTAAAAAAGAAGCACAGGGACAAATAACTTCATTCAGCTGGGTGCCAGTGGCTCATGCCTGTAATCGTAATTACTTTGGAGGCTAACATCTGAGGACTGAATTTTGAAGTGATCCCGGGGAAGGAAATCTTGTGAGACTCTAATTTCTAATAAACTACTCAAAAAAGCCAGAAGTGGTGCTGTGGCTCAAGTGGTAGAGCACTAATCTTGAGTACAAAGAGGCTCAGGGACAGTGCCCAAGCCCTGAGTTCAAGTCCTAGGACTGATAAAAATAAATAAATAAATAAATAACTTCATTCAATACCTAAGCTACTTTTGCTCTGAATATTCCCTCAAAGAGTCTAAAATTGATCTTACCTTTGAAAAAGCTGTGTACTGGTTGAGTGCACAGGTAATATAACTGTAATAATTAAAAAACACTGCTGTTTGGGGGCACTTTTAAATACTGAATTGTCTTCTTATAAAACTTACATATTGGAGCCCCAAATCCCAATGTGACTCTATTTTGAGAAAGAAACTCTGAGGAGATAATGAAGATTGAGTGAATCATAAAGGTAAAGACTTAACCCAGTAGGAATGGTGTCATAACAAAAAGAGAGGTGTAAGAGTACACTCTCTATCTCTGTCTCTATCTCTCTCACACACTGGTATGCACACATGCCAGAGGAAGGGAAAGCACATTAATACAAGCACTATTGCTTGGTGATCATCATTAAGCATGAGTGGCTAGTTCTATTATTACTTCATTTTAAGTATGAGTAAACTGTGGCTTAGAAAGTATATGCAACTAGCCTAATGTCGACAGTGCCAGATCTCTCTGACTTAGAGTAAGTGTTAGAGTAACTAAAGGAAAATAAGCTAAAAATATCTTTAAGGCAAATCAAGGCTTATATAGCAACTATGTGATATTTACTTTTCCATTTAAGTTTTCTGACTTTGTGTTGGTGCTACCAAATTAAACTTAACCAGCTTGCAGGCCAATCAAAATTAACCAATGTAATGACATCAATGTGTTCATATTAAATAGACACACAGTAGGGAACAGTTACATTATCATTTTTCTCATACTATTTGCCTCTAAAAATGGTGTCATCTATTCTTGAGTATAAATTTGTAGGTGGATTTAAATTGTTTTTTGTTTTTTTTAAAGCAATTCTATCAAATTCTATAGTTGAAGATGCAACTCTCAGCTTGTCTGAGGAGAAATTTGCTCCCAGCACATAGAATTTAATGGGAGGGACAAATGACCAAGAAAAAAAAGTAGGGCTGGGGATATGGCCTAGTGGCAAGAGTGCCTGCCTCGGATACATGAGGCCCTGGGTTCGATTCCCCAGCACCACATATACAGAAAATGGCCAGAAGCGGTGCTGTGGCTCAAGTGGCAGAGTACTAGCCTTGAGCAAAAAGAAGCCAGGAACAGTGCTCAGGCCCTGAGTTCAAGGCCCAGGACTGGCCAAAAAAAAAAAAAAAAGAAAAAAGAAAAAAAAAGTATCTTGAAATGTCTATTTCTATTTATTGCAATATTGAAACTTGCCAAGAATATTAATGGCATATGTAGATTTTTATATATGGAGGAAATATGGACTTTAGGAGCTTTGGGAAAGTAATCCATTGGCCAGACTATTAAATGGTGGCTAGCACATACCTAGAGGCACATATGTATTATTGGCTCGATTCATGACACTGCTGCATCCAACTGGTACAGCCTAGAGGAGTTACTGACCATCTCGGGTTCATCATGCAGAAGCTGGAATCGTGTATCAAGTGGAATTGTGGTGTCAACTTGATTTGGCCCAAACTCATGTCATTCTCACAAACAAAAAGTCTTATTTGCATGAATTTGGTCTTTAACCTGACCACCCTAGCCCAATGTTAAATGTCTCCTTCTGTTTTCTTTTACATTATTTCTTCTCAGGCCAAAATACTGTAGTGGGAATATAGAAGCAATGAGATATAAATGGTAGTCATTTGGAGAAACTTCTGGGTGAAAAGAAAACATTCTCTACAAGATAGGGCCTTCTTAGGACCACACCTCTATCCACATGGAAATTGTCCTATTATTATGAGCAAGAAAAGAATGTCATCCTACCACTTGGGAGTAATTGTTAGCAGGCAAGTGATCATGTAATACATAGCAATTGTGGGTTTTAAGGGCAAGAATCCAGACCATGATATAAGCCTAGTTGTCTGCCCAAGGTTAATAGGGTAATATCCTTTGCTTACTCCAGCTTAGAGTTAAATTAACTTCATAAACTATGAGTGTGAGTTCTATCTTTTACTCATAGACATCAAGCTTAATGTTCTGAAGGGGACCAAAACACTTAATATTTCATGGAGTATTCAGCCCTCTTTTTACTAGACTGAAAGACATCCCCCTTCCAACATGCCCTTATGATAAAAGACTCTGAGTCGCAAGGTTCTTTGCTGACAATCTTTCTCAAATTATTTAGAGAACATTTTGCTAAGAGACTACTTCACCCAAGACTGCTGCAATGTGGGACTTAAATGTTCAGATTACATGAGGCCAGGGAGTGTTCCACAGAACTTTTTGTGAAGCCTCTCAACAAACTGTCAGAATGACTGTCAATTATTTTGGATACACATACAGTTTGGTCTTGTGGGGTGAAGAAGGAAGAATCCAATGTGTGGCCAAAGTGAACTAGGGAATTACATTGTTCTTTTCAACAATTGCTTTGGCAGCCTGAAGGAGAGGGTTACATGATCATCTCCATGCTACTCACAGAGAACCATAACCATTGTAGCACTGTATTCAACATCTGGCTGCTTGGAAGTGTAATAACCATTGTCTGGGAGGAGTAGTTCAGCTACCTCTTTTCTGTGCTATTTGCATAACATTTATTTCTCTGTGATGATACTAAAACAACAGCAGAGCTCTAGGGTAAGATTTTGAGCAGAGAATCAGCAGAGTACCTCTATCCTGGGTCTCAGAAATGTCCCACTCCCATATTTTCAGGTCACTGTCTTCTTGTTTCTCTGGTTAAAAAAAAAGCACCTGCCACTTAATAATGCTAAGATGGACTGGAGTTGTGACACAATGGGAGAGTACCAACTATGATCCTCAGTGAAAGCATAAGGCTTTTAGATCAAGCCCCAGCACCAGCATAAAAATGCTAAGTCAGCAATGTAAGTTATGGAAAGTCTTTACTTATTAACAAAAGTGATTCTAGCATGGAATATGTTATTAGTGAAGAAATGTAAATTAACAAGAACCAAACAATGGTAAGTCTACCATCCACTGAAGTGGCATTTTCAGCCTTTGACACTACAAGAAAATGTGCTAGTATTTGCTTATGCCAGCTCCCTGCTAATCATGGAGAATAGGTAAATATACATAAATTATTTCATCATTCTATGTTAGTAATAGCAAACTTGTGCTGTTACTTCTATTTTAGCTGAATATCTTAAGGTTCTGCCTAAACAATCTAAAACTCAAGGTCAGTTTTAATTCACTTCATGTCCAATTCAAATTGTCATGAAAAACAAAATCATGCCTTTAATGGGGGCCCTTAAATGCTGCAACTTTACACCCAAAATGATTTGCCAAAGTCTCATTGTTTTCTGTACAATTTACAATGTTTAAATTGACATAGTCATTTGCTTGCTTACATTTTCAATTCAGCACAATTCCTTCCTTCCTTCCTTCCTTCCCTTCCTTCCTTCCTTCCTTCCTTCCTTCCTTCTTCTTTCTTTCTTTCTTTCTTTCTTTCTTTCTTTCTTTCTTTCTTTCTTTCTTTCTTTCTTTCTGGTAAAGGTGATGTTCAAAGGGGTTACAGTTACATGAGTCAGGCAATGAGTACATTTCTTTTTTCAGTGTCCCTTCTTCCCTCATTTTCTCCCAGTGTTTCTCTCTCAACTCTCCCAAGAAGTTGTATAGTTCATTTTCAACATAATGCCTAGTGAGTATCACTGCTGCATTTGTTCATCCTTTGTCCCACAACCTCTGGGCTCCTCCTTATCTTCCCCAAAATAGATAAACTTACAAGGCAAAAGGTATAGACATCAAAAAACAGTGACAAAGGAGAGGGAGAAAAAAAGCAAAAAACCTCTGGTTTCCATTTCTTGGAGTTTATTTTGATAAACATCAAAATGCATCAGCTTTTGAGCCTTTGGGATCCTTTTCTAAGAGTATCCTCGTTTGCTCTCACTGTGCACAATACCTTTTAAATAAAAGCATATTTTAGATGTATAAATAAATATGAATATTTCTCAATCTGTTATTGGAAAGGAATAATTTTATAAATGATCACAGAAAGAATGTTGCAATCATCCCCTTCAGAATAACAGTCTAATTGATTATAAAATTATATACATAAATATTTTCTGATAAGACAATAGCATTAATTTTGAAAAAGAACTAAAATCTCCACATGCAACATGGATATTTCCTTGGGGCTAGATGCCTTACATGGTGAAGTAGTCTTTATCATAACTATTAGGCTTCTCATGGAAAAAAAAAATCCATCTTCTTTTAATGTCACATGCTTGAAACAGTGACCATAAAGCTACAAACAGTGTAAGATTTTTTTTCTTTTTTTTTCAGTTCCTTTCATACCTTTATTCTTTTTTTTAACCAAAAAAGTTTTCTTATAAAATAAATTTTGGGCAAACATCATGCAGCACAGTGGAGGATCTTATAGAAAACATTTATTCAAGCTCTGTGATCCTTGCCAGTTTATCTCAAACATGTTCAATCCCAAAAGTAACTTCCCACAGAAAGTTGCTGCTTGTCTTTTGGTCAAGGAAGTACATCATTTGTCAAATATTGTTTGATTTATAATGTGAAGAACCCACACAATTTCTAGGCAATTCAAAGAGAGCAAATTGCAAAAATGTAGAAACCTCAATTTGCATGTAATTATCCTTTATATTATAATAAAATTTTGAGAAAAATGTTTTCAGAGGCTTGGGATCGTACATTTGTTCCTACTATTTGCTATTACTCATGCATACAGAATTAATTTTATACACAATAATCCTATAGTTATTTTTAAGAGAGGAAGGCTAAGCCACTAATTTTCATAATTTCCAATTATTATTTGAGCATCATAATAATCCTTTAAGCCAGTTAACATGACTATGCCATGTCAATAGATTGAGAAACTATTATTGAGGTTAAAGACCTTGGCTATTTTTATTAGGCTAATAAGTATCAGAAGCAGGATTCGAACCTAGGACATATTCTAGCCAGAGTTACTTGCAAATAGAATAAGAATAGCTAAAAAAAAAAACAAAACAAAACAAGAAAACAGACATGAAAGACTCTAACCTGGAGGAGAGCTTTCAAAATCTCAAAATCAGATCAATGCCAAGTTTGTATTGACTACAATGAACAATTTACCCTTCAGCCTACATGTCAAAGTTATGTCAGAACATATTGGCAGAGGAACAAAGCTGTCCTCAGGAACTGATGTGAACAAGAACTCTCCAGAGAGAAGTGCATTTCTACCCAGAATGAGGATCCAATCCCAGAGAGAACCTAACTCTGGCTAACACTACTTGTGACCTGTCATTATAGAAACTTATGAGATGTCCACACCTTTCAACTATTTCAGCTGATTAACTTTAATAAAATATATCATGTTCTCAGACTATCAGTTGCCTGGCTAATAAACCCCAGTGCAATGGTGTCTCACACTGTTTAAAAGGGGCAAAGACCAACGTGAGAAGTACATTTTCATTGGTAACTCTCAACATTTTCTAGAAGCCTTTTCTACCCGCTAAGCAGAAGAAAACAAGTGACAAATTTGAAATTATAAGATGCTCCTTTTTTACTAAGTGTTACAAAAACATTTATTCTTGTGAGTTAACCAGATATAAACATGATTGTATCTAGCCTTGGTTGACTGGAATTATCTTTACATTCATTGTTGTTTATAATTCTCCATATATCTTGTTGTTTCAATTTACATGACTGAATTATTGTTTCTATTTTTTATTGTTTTTATTGTCAAAGTGAATTACAGAGCGGCTACAGTTATATACTTTAGGTAGTGAGTATATTTCTTGTCCAATTTATTACCCCCTCCCACATTTTTCTCCTATCTTCCCTCCTCCCCAACTCCTACCCTCCCCCAAGTTGTACAGTTAGTTTACAACATTTTGTTTGTAAGTAGTGCTGTTGCATTGGTTTGCCTTTTACTATTTGGCATTTTGGGCAGAGTCTCAGCAGTTGCTTGGGTTATAGCCTCACTCAGGGCACCAACCATTATGTGATTTTGATAGATGTCTTCTTTGCTGAAATGACCATGGTAGCCCACTGCACTTTGATTGTCTCATCTAGATTATTTATTGACTGGCTCATTGTGGAGTAACTGGCTTACCATGTTACCCATGAAGCATGTCAGGTAAAGATGAAACACAGGTTAGCACATGTGAGGACCCATTAAGCTTCAAAAGGCTGCAGTCAGTAGCTCTCCTTGCCTTGGCCTGGTCCTCTAAAGCTTTGCATTTCTCCATGTTGAAACATGGCCAGTCTTGTCAGACTAGTGACAATGAAGAAAAAAATGAAACTCTGTTAATAGGATTATATGATTTGGGGAGTAGAATGTTGTTACAGATGATTTATTTTGAAAGCTGATTTCATTTTAGTGAAAACAAGCTTGACCCATTACACCAGAGACTGTGATGCCAAACACAATCATTTCTAGTTTGAAAGATTTGACTGCTTTTTAATGTGTGAATTTCACAAGGCTACAAAGAGGGGAAAAAATTAAACTCCTTTCATATAACAAAGTCACTTTGGGATATGGGTTGAAATGCCCTGACAGTGTCCAGATGCCCTGACCACATTGCAAGGCAGACAGGTAGATCAGTTTGATTTACACCACTTCTCAATTGTGTTTGTCTTGGCCCTTTGAAATAGCCTAATAGTTATTTTGTTGTTGTTGTTTTGGCTTTTGCCAACATAAGTAGAGCAAGATATTCTAAATACTGGAAACATGCAAGGCCAAGCAAAGACAGGCAAAACAAATTCAGGTAAAGAAATTTACACTGAAGGCTTTTCCTTACTCTGTGGGGTGTGTGTGTGTGTGTGTGTGTGTGTGTGTGTGTGTGTGTGTGTGTGTGTTGAATTGCCCTTCATCAAAACAATGTTCTTTGCTTTCTCCAGTTTGACCAGACCCATGATATTTTTTAACATGATATTTATTCTGTTTCACTTTAATGATCTGACTTACTTTTTCCAAGTTCTAAACCACATTCCTCCTCACCTGCCATAGCTATGAAAGCTTTTAAATAAAGTAAATACTCCATAATAAAACTGTTAAAAACACAATCACAGTATATATCTGAAATTCTCAAAATGATGATGGTTAAATTTTTATTCTGCCACATATTTTGGGGTCATACAACTTTTTGCTAATCTAATGTGAAATTTTTCTAGAATGGTTATTGGAATAAGTAAAAGGTGATACCTTAAAAAATTATTCAAATTGAAAAAGGTCAAAAATGTAAACCACATTGAAGAGAATTGAATGTTGTACATATGGTATGCATTTCTCCATTCTTGAAGTATCAGGAGCTGAGAGCGCAGTGCTGAAGGGGTGAGGCAATCCACATATAACAGCATTTTTTCAGAACCTTGGATAGAAATAACCCATAAAGCATGAAACCTTTCTGTTCTTCCCATAATTGCTTGTTATTTTTTTTTGCCTGTTCATTTTGAATACATACCATCTTGCTCTTTCATGATTGAAAGAAGAAAGCAGTTGAAGAGACTCTATGATTGTAGGGCTTCTTGCAGATGCTTAGCTAATAAAATTATTGCATCAGATGGACTCACCACAAAAAGACATGAGCCCATGTAATACTAAAGGCACGAAGAAGCTGGAAAGGAAATACGTGTTCCTTTTACTGAGGTGAAATTTTGGAGGAATGTGTTGGGAGTCAGAAAAATAAGCCAAGATTTCAGTATGAGCAAACTCTGCTTTACTCCTGGTATTCATGCTTGGACCAGGCACTCAGTGGGCCACCTAGAGTCCTAGAACAGCTCATTCCATATGGTAGGTCTAAGTGTACTTCTTTTGCTCTTTTTTGATTCTTCCTTTTTTGCTCATTATTATTTCATTCTCATATTGAATAGCAATGGCATTGGTTACTTTTCTTATCTCTGTGACAGAAACTTCTCGTTAAAAAAAGTTTTAAAGAAAGAACGATTCATTCTGTTTCTAAGGACTTTGTCTATTATAGTGAGGAGAGTAATAGAAACAGAGCAATTCATGTTGCGGCAGCCAAGAAACAGAGAAAGGAAAATAGGAGCCAAGAGGAGATAACCCAAGGACACTCCCTTAGTGACCCACTTCTTCCAACTAGGGCTTCTATTTTTCACCACCTCCAATAATGTCATTATATTCTAAGTCCATCAGAGATGAAATCATTGATTAGGTCAGAATCCTGCCTGAGGATCCAATCACTTCTCAAAATCCTATCAGCTAGCCACTAAACCTTCAAAAGTGAGGTAATAAGAGACATTTTATAATCAACACATAATTACAAAATAGATTATCTTACTTTTTAAAATTAGTCCATAAAATAAGAAAACTTGAACACTATAAAAAAAATTAGGGTCATTATAGATTGATGTCACTGGTACTTAAATGGCCTGCATTTATTGTCTATTACATTTTAGCGATTTCACATACTTTAAATTTTTTAACAGACACTTAAGATAGGTATTCGGATTTTACTTGCAGGAGAGAGTAGGAAATTGAAATTCAAACATTTCAAGAGCCCATAGGGCTATCTATTCCAAAGACCCCCCCACCATCCCACTAGACCCTGCTATTTCCCAACTTCACTTGAGGTAGTTTTAACCAATTGATGCTCCCTGTTGAGCTCAGGAGTTAGGCAATGATATCAGTTACTTCTCAGTTTAGTACATCAGTGTAGGACAGAGTTTTGGAGAGGGGATTTGAGATTTTCAGATGGAAAACAAATAAAACATTATTTTTATAGCCAATTAGGTGGAGAGATAGATTGAAGGATAACTCCAAATTACTGTTTGTCCACCAAATAAAGCCATGTGACCAATGATTAAATTTATGTATTTATGTGTACAATGTTTTGTGTTTTTTTGTATTTTCACTTTTAAACCTCCAAACACTATGAGCAAGATAGTGTCAGCCTTCTTTGACCAAAGAAGAAACTATGTATTAGAGAGGTTAAGAGCTCTGTCTAAAATGAGCTTTATGAGTGTGTGTGCATGTGTGTGTGTGTGTGTGCGCGCGCATGTGTGTGTGTGCATGTGCCAGTACTGGGGCTTGAACTTGGGGCTTTGAAAAACTCTCACTGTGAGTGCAAATTTTTCACTCATAGTTGGAATTCTACCGCCTTCTTCAAGTCTTCAATGCCAGCTTATTGCTGGTTAATTGGACATAGCAGTCTCACGGCTTTATCTGCTTGAGCAAGCTTTAATCTCTGATATTTAGATCTCACCTTCTTGAGTGACTAGGATTATAGGTATGAGTCACTAGCAGCTATCAAACTTCATGTTGAATCTTAGACAAGTTCTTACTCCTTCCTGCACTTCCATGTTTAGCACTGATTGTGTCGCCCCTGAACATTCACCAATTATGCTACTTATCACAATGTCCTTAAATTACTGGGTCACTCATTTTCATACACCTCAAATTCAATCTCCTTGAAATAAAGGACTGTAAATTTTTTTCTTTCTCATTGAAAAATAAAAACACATCTTCTTTGAGTTTCTAAACTGTACAGAGTACAATCTTTTAAGTCTCACTGCTCAGAAATGATAATAGTCAACACTTTGATGTATTTTTTTCTGTCTTTCCTCCATTTTCTATCTTTCATTCTTGGTATTTAAGGTAACACTTGGTACATACTGAGTATCCAATGACTGTGTGTTTAATGTAATTAGTTACCCAGTCTAGGTAATATTTTTACTTCTTTGCTCCTTAAGCTTTCATATCTGAGCTATTTGTAAATACTTATTCATATTTTTTCATTTTATGGTATTCATACAAAGGCTTTGGAAAAATGACATCTCTTACTATATGTTATATGAAAGGTGAATGATATATGCCTCCATAACACACCACAATGAATGATTCTTGCCAGATACTGATTGGTGGGTTCTTCAGTTTAAAACAAAATGCTTTCTTCTTGAATTTCAGTGGCTTGCTAAGATTGTACAGTCTATCTAAGAACAGAAAGCTACACAAAGTCAGACTCCAAGCTCAGAGGACAAAATGCACATTGCACGAGAGATCATGGAAATCAAATCCAAATGCACTCAATTCCTTGGTAATGTGTAGTCAAGTGAAATTCTAAAGGAATATGCAAAGAGCCTGAAGTGAAAACCATAAATGTCTGCTTCCTTCATTCTCTGTAAAGGAAGGGGGCAGCAAAGCATCTTAACGTTATGTTAGTTCTTCAACCTGTAATGATAGCATCACCCAACACTTTGAAGGAATTATACAAAAAGTCCAAAGTTTAGCTTTGGAACCCAAGGGAAGCAAACTGACTCTGTGGTTTATTGTGAGATCCTGGGAGGAGCTTTGAGTGCTACAAAAAAGTTTTTCCTCTCCAACCCTTCCAGCCTCCTACCTCATGGGTCTCATTCTTTTTTTTCATGGAAGCTAAGCAGACAGGGTAAAGAAAAATCTAATTGGAGAAAAAGACCCTTCAGCTCTGGTCTCCTTTGGCATAACCTGAGACTATGGCCCCAAGAGCAGATTGTGGGACTAGAAGCTTTCTTTCATTGAATCTGTCTTACTAAGAGGAAAAACTGCTTTGTGTGATGACTTTATGGCAAACGCTGGCAAAAGTTTTGCCCTGCATACTGAAAGAGAGACATTTCTGACCGCAGCTCATGAACCACACTTATTTACTCTGGCACATGCCCACTATTTGTTCATAGGCTTTCCGTCTCTACTAAATGTGTTCCAATTTTGGAGACTAAATCATTGCCAGTAGTTTCCAGGACATTCTGCTAGGCTAAGCAAAATTGCTCTAAGCAGTAGTCAGAAACCACTGGAGTAGTATAGTAAATACAGACTATTTGCAGAAAATGAACAATACCAACCATCTTATCTTTTTTTGTTGCAGAAATCAATGTGTCATAACTTGCAGAAAGCCAAGCAAGTCACTACCAAGAAACAAGGTGTGTATAAGAGCTCCCAACCTCGTTAGAGCTTAAATTGTGATCGAAACCACTGTAAAGGTTGGCCATAACTGTAACTTCAAAATATGGCCATATTCGATGAAGGTGTACTAGAGATTAGCTGCAGATGAACCAGTAGTCACCTTTTTCTTGGTATGGATTTTTTTAAATGAATGTAGGTTCTGAAAAGAGCAAATGATGATGATACAAAGAAAATGTTGGTTCTTGTGGGTTTCTCTGTAACCATTTATGGATTGAGTACTAGTCATCTCAGCCCATTGTGAGTCATTAGGTTAGACCTAATGTTAGTTCCATGGGTTATGTAGAACCATGCTGACTTAAAGTCTGGAGTCACTGTAGAGTCCCCCACTTATAACAGTACTCCTAGTACTCTTGGGATGTCATATTTAATATCTTGGCCCAGGGAGAGAATAAGAAAAGAATATGTCCTGTGATACTGGTTCTCTATGCATGGTTCTTTTGAATAGTTCCTATTATATTTGTTTCTCACCAGAGCAGAGGTTTTAAATACACATGTGCATAAATAATGAATTAAGTATGTTCATAATAAAACTAGAAACTTTAATATTAGCTCACCAATATGGCTATGTTTACATTTAGAGAAAGGTTTATAGCCAAAAGCAAATAATTTTTGCTGGACCCAGTAGCTCTTGACTATAAACCTAGCTACTTGGGAAGCCAAGATTGCAGTTCAGAGCCAGCTCAGGTAGAAAAGTCCATGACGATTCTTATTTCCAATCAATAGCCCCATATAGCTGTGACTCGAGTGGTAGAGGGCTAACCTTGAGCAAAACAGTTCAAGGACAGTACCCAGGCCCTAAGTTCAAGCCCCAGCACTGGTACAAAAGACAAAAAAAAGTAATAACTTTATTGTGAGGTAACTAAGCAGATTCTTCCAAGTAGTTACATGTTTTACAATATTTCTTGAGACTCACCGAAACAAGTTTCTTTCATTCTAAGGTTGAAGCAAAATTAAGTTGAAATAAGTCACAATTAAAACTCCATATGCTGGGTTTGTGGGGGAGAGGAAGGGTATTCATATCTCCATTCATGTTTATTCTGTTAACATTTCAGACATTTTAACTTTGGAGAGTGAACAGCATAAAAGGGGACTAGGTAAGAACAAGGCCACCACATCAAACTGATAGTGGGGTAGAGGAAACATTTGACACCTCCCGCTTTCTCTGCCTTCTGTCTGTTTTTAATTTTGCTAAATCATTCCCATATGGAGATTGTATATTTTAAATTGTCTCTCCAAGCAGCACAGAGGTAGAGTGTCAGGGAGCTAGATCTCAAAGCAAAAGAGATGCAAAAATTGTAAAGGCCTCAAGCCACAAGAGAGACAGAAAAGGAGCAGGGTGGGGCTGAAGATAAAATGGCTCTAGCCATTATAGCATCTGAGAAGATAGCCCTGAGACATAACCTTTCTCTCATTTAAGACTTTCCATGAGTTTTTGTCTTAAAATGTCTCTCAAAAGTTCTACAGGTAACTTTCCTAAGAACTATAAAATTCCATGAAATGTTATTGGAAACGAGATTCCAAAGGACTTCAAAGTGAGCAGGTTTGTTTTTTGTAATATGATGGTAATAGAAAATGAAGGTGAAAAAAGGTTGACAAAAAGTTTGACGTGTTACACACGTAAGTGCATACAAAAATTATGATGCTATACAGTGCATCAGTAGTCAGCTTTAAGCCAAATAAATTGTCCTACTTCTATATCCTAACACAGATCCCAAAAAGTCACTGAGGGTCTGTTTGGAAGGAGTGGGCAGTGGTCAGATACATATTTTTTCAAATATATGTATATGTATATGTATAAATAAACATGATAGTTGTTTCTGCCTATAAAGTAATTGTGAGGATCAAATGAAAATAAAGCAAGTAAAGGAAGGATAAAAGTAACTCTGATTAAGATGGGTTCTATCCATAAATGGGCATGTTGAAAGGAAGCACTTTGTACAACTAATTTATACTAAAATATACATAAAAAAGTCTATGAATTTAGCATCACTGTATTGAACATTGCACCACCATCATACTCTCCTGACAGTGCTGATGTCATGCTTTTTCTGCAAGGGAACAGCAATGTTGGTGTGAACTCACACACATGGAGATCTCCATTGAATGGGAAGGACAAATGGCATTTCTGAGTGGCAACTCTTAATGGATTCAGTCAGTATCACCATGTTAGTCAAGATCACCATTTTTAAGAATAATAAAAATGACTTGTTTACTCTTGTACTAATAAAGCTACTAATGCCTATTGGGTGATGATACCATTTTCTCAGAAAAAAAATCTCTGCTTTATTACATGTATCTAGACTCAATGCCATTCTTTCCTAAAGCTGAACAATTATGACTGCAATTTGGTTAACCATTTTTTGTATTTACTATCATTTGATCATTAGAAGAGCAGTGAAAAACTTGCTTCAGATGGAGAAGAAATCAGTAAAGGAAGAATAGACATTTATTAGTATGTGACTGTGTTCCCACTCAAGCCAGCATTGGAAATTCCTCTGCCTTGTGTGCATTTACTTGTATGAAAGACATATTTACACACAGAAATCACATAATTACTAAGAACTAACAATGGTGTCCTTGATTCTCACTGGAAATCACTATAAGTCAAATGGGCAAATTTTCTAAGAGTTTAAAGCTAAACTAGGTCTCTGTCTAGTCAATAACTCAATATTTTTTGGCTGGGCTATGAGGATATTCAGAAAATCTTGGATCAGCCGAGCAAAATGAAACATAAACAGTGTCAAATCAAAACTGCTGTAGGCATTTTTTTTGTCTTCTGACTTTATATCGTTATATAATCAGAAACAAAAAGTGCTGTTTTCGGAGACAGTGGAAAAGAAAGCGAAGGTATGATATACAGCATGTAAGCATTTAAAGGAAATTGGCGATGGACTGTGAGATTACATAGTCTAAGCAGGAATCAGGTTCCTCTGAGTTATTTGTCTTTCTGATCTTTTAAGAATCATCCTGTAGGCAAACCCTGTGGTGAGGCCAGGGCTCCTGGGCGTGTCTGTATGTGCATGTGGGAGGGGTGCTGAGTATCCTTGCTTGGTGCCAACCTCTGAGAGAAGAAATGTATGTTCAGTTCTAGGTCTTCCTGTTGACAGAGCAGTCAGTCACGTTCTCCTGCAGACTGCTCTGTGCCAGCACCTCCTCCCTCCACAGAGATGAGATCAGGCTACACAAAACAGATACTCTTGACTCTCCCAGCCTCCAGGGCTGGTCCTTCCTTACCCTGAGAATGTAATTGTCTGTGTGCTTGATTTTTGAAGAGATTAAAATATGTATCCCCCTTGTCCCAAAAATATTAAATATATTAAATATTATATTCACAGATTTGAAACATAGCTTCTGAAATCTCACTCTGAAAATCTCTCATCTTTCAATCCAAGTGTTGCTCTTGAATCAGTCTTAAAGTATAAGACAACTGCCCCCACCCCAGCAGCTACCCCCTCCTACTGATGCACAATATATTAAACCATCTTTATCCTTTCTACTCGTGTTGGAATTAGATTACCAGGTAACCTCTTATTTCCTTGGAAAGCAGAAGTAAACATTCAGTGAGATTAGGGCATGTTGCAGGTAGGACATTGTAGGAAAATCTGCCTACACAAGATAGTGACAAAGTCCAGAAGAAGTAAAGGCTACAGGGAGACCTTGGATAATTACATTAAATTATACTTGAGGGAAAGGGAAAGGAGGAAAAGCCATTACAAAGCAGGTGAATGTTGACAACGAACCATTCCCAGACTTTCCCAACTTGAGCATTGATAGAGGATAGACCTTCTAGCAGAATAGCCTGTGGGAAAGTCATCCTTCCCCAGCAAACACATACCCCATCCACAATCTGTCCTCTTGTCTATTTCTCTCTTAAAACACTTAGAGTTGCTATGAATGCTTGTAAGCTTTTTTGTGAACCACTCATGAAACAAAAAATATTCAAGAAACCTAAAGTTAATCAAATTATCATGTCCCTGATTTCCCAATTGTAACACCCAAATCCTTTGGCACATTAATAGAACCTTGTCATATTGTTGGCTGGAAGACAGTAAGCAAGTACCTTGAAAACTGCAGTAAACCTACAAAGAGAAAATACAACATATTCCCAACAGTTCTTATCCTCTGTTTAAAAGTAAGTTATAGGTCTGGGGATATAGCCTAGTGGCAAGAGTGCCTGCCTCGGATACACGAGGCCCTAGGTTCGATTCCCCAGCACCACACATACAGAAAATGGCCAGAAGCGGTGCTGTGGCTCAAGTGGCAGAGTGCTAGCCTTGAGCGGGAAGAAGCCAGGGAGAAGCTCAGGCCCTGAGTCCAAGGCCCAGGACTGGCCAAAAAAAAAAAAAAAAAAAAAAAGAAGAAGAAACGTAAAAGTAAGTTATAATTTTTAAAGCAGTAAAAAAGTATATTTCACTATGTTATTAAATCTGTACCTTCTTTGTACAGGTCTTTATTTGTCCAGAGAACTGCAGATGCTTTTAGTCTATCATATATATGACCTGCTTACAATGCTCCCAAAGAAACTAGCTTCCCTGAAGATGACATTCCACCCACTTCAGCCACCTGATGTCACTACTTTCAAGTCTTGGAACTTCCCTATCCACTGAGGTACCCCAGAGCTCTTGGGACAATTGCCCAAGCCCCATTTCATAAACAAGCCCTCCATCAAAAAGTCAAGTTGCTGTCCTCATACATATGCAAAGGGTCTCTCCAGGATTTGTTATGGGTTTTCTCAGATGGGCAAGCCAGATAGGATAAAAGGGATAGCCTTGATGTCTGAAATAGGAAAGGGGCAAAGTTTTCTTTAGCTACTCAGTAAGAGGGTAAACAGGGGTTTAGGTGGCAGAGTGTGATGGCTCCCAGTTACTTGTAAAGAGGAAGTAGACGGGTCATGATCCAAAGGTTGGAGGGGGGAGTGTGAGATCCTATCTAACAGCAAAAGAAAAAAACTAGGTGCAGAGTTTGACTGGTAGAGCACGTGTCTAACAAGCATACGACCCTGAGTTCAAGTGCTAGTACTCCAACCTCATAAAAGGAGGGATTTAGAAATCCAGTTTTGCTCGTCCTTACCTAATTTTGACAAAAGCATTGTTTCAGGATCCATCCTTGTCTTATGATAAAGCTAACTCTGTTGTAAGTAATGTTATTAAATGTGCTTTCATTTTAACTAGAAAAGGAACAAAAAGGACAGATAAAAACACACTTTGCCTTGTTCAATTTAATTTTTTCAAGCAAGCTACATATGATAATGATAAAGTCATTTCACATCTATTATCTCAAAAGCACATGATGTTTCTCTAAGTATGTTATTTGGTTTCAAGGCAACTGTTCCAGGAAGGCAAGAAAACTTGAATTTTTCGTAGTTTACAAATAGGTTAGCAAATAGCAAAACAATTAGATGAAAACTTTTTAAAATCTTCTTATAAATTAGTTTGTTTCCATGACTCTACATTATAGAAAACTTTTTTTACATTGAATTGATTTCTTTTTCCTTCAGTATTATAAGAACACAACCGTAGGTGAAGAAAAATCGCAATCAATATTTCAGAAGTAAGTAGTGGAATCAATGAATTAACAGTGCCACTCCTACTATCAGTCAAGAAACAGGGATGTAATTCAAATAGTGTCATTGTACTCAGCAACTCAACATCTTTCTTATGGATCAAAGAGATTAAATAGCTTTAACAGAAATTACTTCTGATGAGGTTGCCCCAAATCACCTTTCTGCTATTGATTTCCTAGTAGCAATTACATTTCTAAGTCCAGAAATACGTATGTCTCATTGAAACTGAATATACTGTATTGTGTTTTCTATTCTCTGGGCTAAAATCTGCAATCCATCACAGAATTTTTCTACAAGGTCATGTTTCCAAAGAGAAATGTCTCTTCTAGATTCTTGTGGATTAGTCAGAGGAAATTTCCCTGTTCAGAAGCTAAGACTTCTGCACAATTTTGATCCTGATCCAGCAAAAGCAATCTCTACTTTGGTCTTTGGAATGTGAGGAAGAAAACTAAATCAAGTGGTCATTATTGAAAAGAGTTTCAATAATTTAATAGAAGAGAGTGATTTGATGTGGAGGTCTTTGTGACAACTCAGGAAGAAACAATGAAAAGGGAAAGTGTTTTCACTGGTTTTGACAAGGTAATACCAATAAATAGGAATGGTGCCTTGATTATTTATCATCCAAACCAGGATTGTTTTTCTTATTGTCAAACTGATATACAGAGCAGCTACAGTTTCATATGTTAGGCATTATATACATTTCTTGTACTGTTTGTTACCTCCTCCCTCATTCCCCCCTCCCCCCTCCCCCTTTCCCTTTCCTCCCATGAGTTGTTCAGTAGATTTACACTAAACAGTTTTGCAAGTATTGTTTTTGTAATCGTTTGTCTTTTTTACCCTGTGTCTCTCGATTTTGGTATTCCCTTTCAGTTTCCTAGTTCTAATACCTGTATACACGGTTTCCAATGTACTCAGATAAGATACAGAGATAGTGAAGGTACGACCACAGAAAGGGGGTACAAGAGGACCATCAACAATAGAAGCTACATGGGCTGGGGATATAGCCTAGTGGCAAGAGTGCCTGCCTTGGTATACCCGAGGCCCTAGGTTCGATTCCCCAGCACCACATATACAGAAAACGGCCAGAAGCGGCGCTGTGGCTCAAGAGGCAGAGTGCTAGCCTTGAGCGGGAAGAAGCCAGGGACAGTGCTCAGGCCCTGAGTCCAAGGCCCAGGACTGGCCAAAAAAAAAAAAAACAATAGAAGCTACAGTTACACATCGCATGTTGAAAGTAATTACAACAGTCATATAACAGTCGTTTCCATAACATGGAGTTCATTTCACTTAGCATCATCTTATGCGTTCATAGGGGCATAGCTATTAGGCTCTTGTGATCCTCTGCTGTGACTAGCCTAAACCTGTGCTAATTATTCCCTAAGAGGGAGACCATAGAGTCCATGTTTCTTTGGGTCTGCCTTGCTTCACTTAGTATAATTTTTTTCCAAGTCCTTCCATTTCCTTACAAATGGGACAATGTCATTATTTCTGATAGAGGCATAAAATTCCATTGTGTATATGTACCACATTTTCCTGATCCATTCGTCTACTGAGGCTCATCTGGGTTGGTTCCATATTTTATCTATGACAAATTGTGCTGCGATGAACACTGTTGTGCTGGTGGCTTTAGTGTGTTCTTATTTGTGGTCTTTTGGGTAGATGCCCAAAAGTGGGGCTGCTAGGTCATAGGGGAGCTCTATGCTTAGCCTTCTGAGGAATCTCCATACCGCTTTCCAGAGTGGCTGAACCAGTTTACATTCCCAACAACAATGAACTAGGGTTCCCTTTTGGCCACATCCCCTCCAACATTTGTCATTGTTAGTTTTCTTGATATAGGACATTCTTACTGGGGTGAGATGGAATCTCAATGTTGTTTTGATTTGCATTTTTTTTATGACCAGTGATGTAGAGCACTTTTTCATATGTCTCTTGGCAATTCTCATTTCCTCATCAGAGAAGTCTCTTTTTAAGTCTTTAGCCCACTTGTTGAGGGGGCTATTGGTTCTTTGAGGTTTTTTTTTTGGAAGAATGTAATTTTTTTAGTTCTGCGTATATTTTAGATATGAGGCCTTTGTCCGTTTTATGGCTGGTAAAGATCTTTTCCCAATCTGTGGGCTTTCTGTTTATCTTGCGAGCTATGTCCTTTGCCCTGCAGAAGCTCTGCAGTTTGATGCAGTCCCATTTGTCCATCCTTTCTTTGATTTGTCGCATTTCTGGGTCTTTGTTAAGGAAGTTCCATCCTGTGCCAAGGAGCCCAAGTGTCTCTACTACTCCTCCCTTTAGTGTTTTCAGGGTATCTGTTTTAATTTCGAGGTCTTTGATCCATTTGGAATTGATTTTGGTGCAGGGTGATATATAAGGATCTAGTTTTAGTTTTTTGCATGTTTTGAACCAGTTTTGCCAGCACCATTTGTTAAAGAGGCTGTCTTTCTTCCATCCTATTTTTTTTTAGCTCCTTTATCAAACATTAAGTAGGCATAGTTCTGTGGGTTCATTTCTGGGTCTTCAATTCTGTTCCATTGGTCTTCAGGCCTGTTCTGGTGCCAATACCAAGCTGTTTTTATTACTATAGCTTTATAATACAGCTTGAAGTTGGGTATTGTAATTCCTCCAGCACTATTCTTTCTGCTTTGGATTGTTTTTGCTATTCTGGGTCTTTTATTGTTCCATATAAATTTCTGGATTGCTTCCTCTATTTCATTAAAATATTAAAAAATTAAAAAAAATTGTGTTGGGATATTAATGGGTATTTCATTGAATTTGTATATAGCCTTTGGTAATATTGCCATTTTGTTTATATTGATCCTCCCAATTCAGGAGCATGGGAGGTTTATCCATTTCCTTAGTTTATCCCCAGTTAACTTGGAAGATGAGATACTATTTGTTCACATGGAAGCCACACAAAATATTTATTGAGTACATGAGTGGTAGGAACTCAGCATAATAACTAAGCAACCAAAAAGATATATGAAGGATGGTGTGTGGCTCAAGTAACAAAGCACCTACCAAGCAAAACACAAGGTCCTGAGTTCAAACCCCATCGCCACTAAATAAATAAATAAATGTAAAATAAAACTGAATGGTAAAATAAACTGTCTTAAGACTAATTTCATATAACGTAAGTCTTTCTAAAAACTATGATGACCCTCTCAGTAATTCTTATTAAACATTCAGAGAATATTTTCAGCTGTTCCTCTGTAACATTTCTTTTTATCTTTCTTTCTTACTTTCTTTTTCTTTTCATTCTTTCTTCTTCCCTTTCTCTCTCTTCTTTCTCTATTTCTTTCTTTTTGATGCTAGTACTAAGGCTTGAACACAGAAACTCAAGCTGTCTCATTTGGTTTCTTTTGCTCAAAGTTGTCACTCTACCACTGGTGCTGCACCTCCACTTCCAGGCTTTTTGATGGTTAACTGAAGATAAGCATATCATGGACATTTCTCTGGCTGGCTTCAAACCTCAATCCTCACACCTCAGCATCCTAAGTAGCTAGGGTTACAGGCATGAGCCTGTATTATGGATATTATGGTTACATCACTATAATTATGTCACATATTATTTACACTATCTTGCAACTTGCTCTTTGTACATAATGGCTTTTGAATATTTCCATCCCAGTAAAAATAGCTCCACTTCCTTCTTTATAAAAATATATTTCTCCAATTGCCAGGTCTCCCCAGAGACCACCACTATTATCAGTTCTTTAAATGTCTTTACATGCTCAATGTATGTAAACATTGTGTGTGTGTGTGTGTGTGTGTGTGTGTGTGTGTGACTGTGTATATATATTCAAACAACAGGCTTCCTTGCTTTTTAAATTTTATATATCTTTGGACTTATTATATATTGCTATGGTGCATATTTCTATTTTCTACAATTGTCTGAATACAAGCACACTGAATAATTATTTACAATTTGTTCAGCAAAAGAAAGATAAAAAACAATAGAAAGATTTTCTAAAACTGTGAAATTGAAAACACGTTAGGATTAAGTCTAGAATCTTCTGTATAAGATGCTAAAATAATCTTTGAAAGGTGATTTGAGGTTCTAAGTGTTAACATTCTTGTTTTCAAAAAGCAACATAGTTTTTATTACTTTCAAAGGGAGAATCTCCTCTGAACTTTGTATTCCCAAATCTTTTATTGATCGTGATGAAACATTTTTCTGTGACCAATCAATGAATGTATGACACTCATCTTTTGTTCATACCAAGAAACCACACTTCTCCATTTGGCATTTGCAATGGCCGTTGCACTGGTATTTGTCAGAGGGGCAGGTTTTACAGATGTGATAGAGAAATCAGCATCACTGAAATAAGGTATTTGCCAGGAAAACAAAAATCCTCAGGAAACAAATCAAAAGGGACACTTTCTTTCTACATAAAATGCTTTGCTAACTGAATTGGCTAGACCCCAGCATCGTGTGATGGCTGAAGTCTGAAGGTGTTGAGGGATGTCACTCCTGTGGCCACTGGCTAAGTTAGTAAAGTCCTATCATTCAATCCTCTGCTTCAATTCCCCGTTTGGTAGACAAGAGGAATAATTGTGTTCAAAGCCTCTCCTTCAGTACTCTGGAAGAAAAACAGACATGTGAACCTGCACGTGCAGAAAGTTTTTTAACAAGGTATTTTTTTATGTAATCCTGTCATTATGACTCTAGCAACATAATGGCTCAAAGGGAGTAGGTAAGAATCAAAGCAGAGATGAGCAGGAGATTTTTCAACCTTGTTTCACTCTGTCCTTACATCCTACCTGACAACCATTATGACTGAAGACAGCCGTAGAGACTGGTGTCATGGTTTCGAATATAAGCACTAGGTTTGGAACAGTGAGAGATCTACAAAGCACTGATGACAGTCAAGCATTTCTGTTTTAGAGGCATCTGAGTTTTAATGTTGTCTCCATGTTGTACTAAAAACATAATTTGAATTATTTATTTAATCTTTTTTGTGTATGCTACTACTGAGTCTTGAACTCAGGGTCTGGGCACTGTCCCTGAGCTTTGTTTTTTTATTCACTCAAGGCCAGTGCACTCTCACTTGAGCTATGGCTCCACTTCTGGCTTTTGAGTGGCTAATTGGAGATGAGTCTCAGGTATTGTCCTGCTTGAACAGGCTTTGAACCATGCTTCTCAGATCTCAGCCTTCTAAGAAACTAGAATTACAAGTGTGAGCCACCAGTACCCATCTTATTTAATCTTTTGAAAGCATTTCTTCATCTGTGAGGGATGACGTGTGGCTGCCACATAGCTATTTCTCCAAAAATAGCTGTGCGATATTGGTTGACAACTCTGACCTTAACTGTCCACTCTGAGCCAAATGTTTAAGGCAATATTTGTTATGACACAAATTTGCTAGTTCTCTAATGAAGGCTTAATAGTTACAGGATCCATTCAAATCCATATGCACAAATACAGAATTTTAAATCTGGACATGACTTTATACCATAAAGATTGTCCTCAACAGGCCCTCGTCTAGTGAATGGACAATCAGGCCAGAAAGATTAAGGGTTTTGCTCAGGGCTACAGAGCTGGTATAAAGGCTGCACCTACAGCTATGTCTTCTGTTTTCTAGTTCTACACTTCCTACTTGTTAGCTCTCTCCCATCATACACTTAATAAAAATGCGCTAAAGATGCCATATAAAGCTAACAAAAAGCATGTTCTTTTTCTTTAGATTGCTAGGGTCAGTGGCATTATCACATAAGGCATATATACCTAGTGAAATCGACTTTTTCCAGCTAATAAAATTAATAATACAAGGAAGTATGGGAAAATATCCTCTTGACATTGTTTAAATGCTATTGAAAGAATTGATAGGATGTGAGCAGTAGCCTAGACTCCGGGACCCACACAGAGCCCCACATTGTGAAAAGAAATATAGATCACAAAGACATAAGTTTTATATTCTTTACCAGGCCCCTAACCAGCTTTTGCACTTCCAGCTTCTTGAAGAGTCAAAAAATTTCCAAAATTTCTATGTGTTTTCCCATTACTGCTTGCTTATTCTTCTGATTCTCCACTTCTGCTCACCTGACAAGAATGCTTTAGTGTATTTGCAGTAAGTGGATACTGTGTTTCTCCAGTCCTGGGAAAGCAGGAAACCAGAGTGGAGGCAGTGACTAATATTGGAAAAATAAATAAATAAAAATGTTTTCTTTAAATGTTAAGTCAGCTGGTTCTGGGGTTTCTCATATCTGCAACCCTAGCTAATTAGGAAGCTAAGATCTCAGGGTGATGGTTCAAAGCCAGTCCAAGCAGGAAAATTCATGGGACTCTTCTCCAATTAACCAGCAAAAAGCTAGAAGTGGAGATGTGGTCAAGTGGTACAACACCAGTCTTGAGTAAAAGAGCTAAGGAAGCACACCATGACCCTGGCTTCAAGCTCCAGTATTGGGACAATTTTTTTAATTAAAAAAATGTTAAACCCTAAAAGTCAATAGATAGTAGCTAGATCTGCACCTCTAAGGACAGAAACAAAGGATCTGCTAGGTTCCTCACCAAAGCAGGTTGTCAACTCTGATTAAATCCTTACACTCCAAGTCTGATTCACCCAACTCAGAGGAGTAGAGGGGAAGGTCACAGAACTGAAAGCACAAGCAGTCCATGTTGGACACCTGCCCATCTGCCCTTGAATGACCACTGTGGAATTTTAGTCTAGCCGACTGTCTCAAACTCGACCTGGACTCTCTGCTTCCACCTACGGCCTGGCAACCACAAAGCCTCCACTCTCATCCCAGCTACCATAGGGAAGGCCTGTGTTACCTCTTTCCTGGTCTACCGTCTGTGATCATCAATATAGTCCAGTGGGCAAAAATGTCAAAGTCTGTACAATGTTGGCCCACCTCTAACTCTTAACTGACTCAACTTCCCCTTTGGGAACCAGCCATACTCCTGAGTACTCACCACTAAATGAGTGCCAGCTTGTCTCTTTCCTCCACATCATCATTATAATTAATAAGCAACAATATCATCCCTCGTGGTTATGTTCTTATTAGGTGTTAACTGGCCTTAGCATCATTAGCTCTTTAAGTCTTTCAGGCTAAATGATGTTATCAGCTTCCCTCCAAAAGGAGTCTGGTACTGTCTGCTGAAAGGAATCCCTTGCACAAACCTGGGGGGAGGGTGTGAAGGATAATCACAGGCATTCAAACTTGCTCCTAATATCAAAATTTATGAAAATTTTGATGCAGTTTCTGCTATAGAGAATTACTACAAATCCTCTTATCCAAGTGTTCAAAAAGAAATCTAGAAGCTTTTTAAAAAACTGAATCTTGCTCCTCTTGGGGAAGAAAAGTGTTGTGGAAGAAAACAATTTATACTTGGGTGTTAGTGGTTCATGCCAGTAATTCTAGCTACTCAGGAGGCTAGGATCTGAGGAATGAAGTTCAAAACTAGCTTAGGCAGAAAAGTCCATGACACTGTTATCTTCAATTTACCTACTAAGAAAGCTGGAAGTAAAACTGTGCCTCAAGTGGTAGAGTGTTGTCCTTGAGGGAAAAAGGTAAAGTAAAACAACCAGGCCTTGGGCTGGGGCTATGGCCTAGTGGCAAGAGTGCTTGCCTTGTATACATGAGGCCCTGGGTTCGATTCCCCAGCACCACATATACAGAAAGCGGCCAGAAGTGGCGCTGTGGCTCAAGTGGCAGAGTGCTAGCCTTGAGCAAGAAGAAGCCAGGGACAGTGGTCAGGCCCTGAGTCCAAGGCCCAGGACTGGCCAATAAATAAATAAATAAATAAATAAATAAAACAACCAGGCCTTGAGTTCAAGCCCCAGTACCAGCACGCGCACACACACACACACACACACACACACACACACACATATTTTAAGTATTTGCAACAGTTAAAAATTCTCTCATCATTATCCATTTTTCTTCTGTTGTGATATATTATCTTTTATAAGTTGCTGAATTTCAAAACTTTATAGAAAAGGTTGTGAAGAAGTAGCTCACACACTCCCCATTTTAGTTTTTTTGTTTTTTGTTTTTGTTTTTGTTTTTTTTTTTTTTTTGGCCAGTCCTGGGCCTTGGACTCAGGGCCTGAGCACTGTCCCTGGCTTCTTCCCGCTCAAGGCTAGCACTCCGCCACTTGAGCCACAGCGCCGCTTCTGGCCGTTTTCTGTATATGTGGTGCTGGGGAATCGAACCTAGGGCCTCGTGTATCCGAGGCAGGCACTCTTGCCACTAGGCTATATCCCCAGCCCCCCATTTTAGTTTTTTGAGATGCAATCTTTTCTTCAACTTCTCTGATGATGCTCTGCTTTTCTTCCTTTTAATAGCATTCATTTTATAAATCCACCTTTTGTAAAAGCAGATGAAGACTATTCTACTCACAAATGAATGGAGAACATAGACCAATACACTTCTCTAGAAATGCTTTCATTCCTGAAGACTAATGACATTTATTGCTTTTTCTATTGTCCTCAAGATTTCATGTTAACCATGAACTCTTTTCATCTTTTCCTCCTTTATTTTTAGGATGCATGCATTCTCCCAAGGTTGGAGGTATATGCCATCAAGAGTTCAAACCTGCCTTTCAGAGCCATTAGTCACATTTTGTTTCCCAGCCCAATTATCTTCTCCCTTCTGTGGCTTCCTGAATCCCTTAATCATCTCCCATGTAATTTATCATTTCATCCTCACTTTCCCAAGTAATTTCCTATTTTAAAATACATTACTACCTCATATTCCTTATTATACACTTACCCTTCAAACTCTATTATTCATTTAATTTTCTCACAAATTGTGCAGTCTTATTTGCTTTGAAGCAGTTCTTTGGTCAGCTGGTTCACGTGCCTTTCTCCTTTTCAACTTCCTTTTAGTTTCCTATGGTGTAGGTCATGATTTGAGATGGTGCAGATGAATTTCAATCTTTCCATTTACTTAGTCAATTTTTTAAAAAAGTCAATTATCATTGTAATAGAAGAAATTTAGGCTTATAATTCTCAGGCTTTCCACATAATTCACTAAATATATTAGGTCTCCTTTATTATTATTTAATCAGGAATAAAAAAGGAAATGCATTCTCAAATGAAATTTAGCATAGATGGTTAATGTTGACCTGAGATGTGTTCACTATTATTTTCCTCTTTTTGGGAAAAAAAAGCCTGGTTTATGTCCAAAAGACATCTTGGTATCCTATGATTCTGTCATATAAACTTTTTCTCTTAGGGACTGAAAGTAACCCTCTAAACACAAATGTTGATATCATCAAACTTGATCCTCTTTAGTCTCTTTTCCTTGAACAACATTGTTTTACTTTTTAAATTTTTAGCATGTGTTTTGTTTTGTTTTGGAACTTTCATAGGCATCAAGAATCCGTCCCTTTCTCTCCTTTATCTTCTTACCCTCCTCTTGAAATCTCAGAAAAATTAGTTTTAGCAGCAGCAGTATAGGCATTCATCCCTGCTTTAGGTTCCTTCTTCCTTCATCCTATTCCCATGGACTCTTCCCAGTTCTAGGGTAATGGCAGGGAAAAACTCCCATCTTTGCACACTGTAACCTTTATATTTTCCTCCACTTCCCCTCTGCTGCTTTGTTCACTCTACAGACATACTATTTTTAACCCTGATCATGGCTATTGGTGAGGCTGAAGTTCTCCCAGCTTGTGCCCTGGGCAAGAGGACACCTATCTTGCTCTCACAATACCCCTGCATGCTGGTAAGGGAAGCATCATGATCATAGCCTTTATTAGTGACACCAAGGCAATGGACATAAACACACCAACCAAGGAGCAGCCTCATTATGTTATGCTTAAAGGAAGAATTGCAGCAATTTCCCAGACTATCTCTCTATTGAACTTCTCTGAAGACCAGTGCTCATTTTTCAAGGTTATTGATTTTCCCCTTTCTCTCACAGGCATATAAAAGGCTTATTCAGGACTAAGGTTAGTAAATTGTAACCACAGAAACCTACCATGAATTTCCATCTAACTATGACTTTACTTCCATTCTAACCTGGCCAAAAGCACAGATTGCCTGGACAAGGATAAATCTTGCACCATAAAGGATTGTGACTTTATTTCTTTAAAAACAATTGAGTTTACCTCGGTTCACTCTTTAAAATATCCAAAGTACCTATTCCGTTTTTAATAAAATATGACCCCTTTCTCCCTCAGTATGCTACTGCAATTCACACACAATTTCTCTTGAGGGTACAATAAAGTCTAATTTTCTTCATTATTCAATTTGGAGCCTGTTAAGCGAGACAGGCATTCACTGACAAGAAGAACATTTAAATTTTGGCAAATAAGTTCATTAGTATTCAGAAAGCTTTGCACCCCTCATATTTAATAAACCTTTCCATTACAGAGTAAGAAATGCTGCAAAATATTCAAACAAATTAGTCATGGGGCCACCAAGAGAGAACATTCAACCTTAATCCAGAGATGTCTCAGTTTATCAGTTTTCTGTCAATCATTAAAACAAGAAATATGAAACATGTAATTAGATAGAAAAAGACAGAACTCCTAATTCTTTCATCTTAGCTGAAGCAGAAGCGTTTTAATTGCTTGGAAAATTTAGATTTTTGTTTTCCCTCAAGAAAGACTGAGAAAACAAATATAAATTGCTTTAGAGTCAACAGCTAGAGCTATAGACCATTCAGATGAGAAGTAGAAAGACCAGTCTCCCATTGCTATATTTTGTCTTTGAAATGACTAATTATCCAGATATTTGGAACTGTGGGATGAGTGACAAAATTTTTTATTAGTATACTTGTTTATATTGGTTTGTGATTCCACTTTTTTTTGTAATAATAAAAACTCTAATCCATTTAAATACACTATCAATCATTGCAGTTACCTTTTCCATTTATGTGAGTCTCCCAAGCCTTTCTTTTACTTGAAAGTCTTCATAAGCCTTACATTGCTTCTATTGTATTTACTAGATGGAAAATAAGGACAAGGAGAGAAGATGAACAATATCCAATCCATTTAATAGTAATATATAGCTGCATAAAGAATATCAATAAAGGACATACAGTTGCATAAAGGAAAGAAATAGAAAAAATTAAAGTTCTTGATTATTGTCATATATATATATATATATACATATATATGCACATGTTTTGTTTTGGAAATTTCAAGGGCTTTGAGATCCCTTCCCTTTCTTTCACTTTAAGTTCTTTCCCTCCTCCTTAACTGTCAGAAGAATTAGTTTTCAACAGTAGTATAGTATTCATTCTTGCCTTAGGTTCCGTGTGTGTGTGTGTGTGTGTGTGTGTGTGTGTGTGTCCATTCACTTGGAGATATGTCCATTTCTTGATTTCAACTGGGATATAAAATTAAGGTTCAAGAGTAACTAATTCTATCATATAAGCCATAAACTTAAATGCCTGAAATTTCTTCCCAAAACAAAATTCTCAGGTAAAATTGTACCAGCAACTCAGAACCTGAAGAAGTTCCATTGATTTATTTCTCCATAAAATATTTTCTGGCTGGGTGCTGGTGGATCAGGAGACTAAGATCTGATGATTGTGGTTCAAAGCCATCCCGGGCAGGAAAGTCTATGAGACTCATATCCAATTAACCACCAGAAAACTGGATATGGCAGTGTGGCTCAAAGTGGTAGAGTGATAGTCTTGAACAAAAAAAACTCAGGGACAGTACCCAGGCCCTGAGTTCAAGCCCCATGACCAAAAAGAAAAAAGAAATTTCTACACTCAGATTTATATTAAATGTGTTGTGAATGATAGATCGAGCAAAGGTGCTTAGATAGGATTCTGAACGAGGTAGTTCATAACATCTTTTTGGACTACATGTTACCTTTATTTTTTAAAGAAATCACCAGATATAAGATAAAGGGCAATGTGTGTGTGTTTGTGTGTGTGTGTGTGTGTGTGTGTGCGCGTGCGCGTGTGTGTGTTCTACTTATTGAGAAATACTAAGTTTCAACTCTCCCTGCCTAATCAGGGATGAGTTGCAATGTATGGATTAATCACTAGCCCTTGCTGCATGAAAGATTGTCTCTCTATAGATCTACTTGAAAAGGTAAATATGATGTCTTTCGTATATGTGGGAAAATATCTTGGCTTGGTGTCCCTGGATCTAAATGATTATATATGTCCTTAGGTACTACCAAGTTGCTTATGCACAATGAGGCACTTGCCTATAGTTGGCCCTGGGAGTGACACCAGACTACTCTGCAGGTAAATAATTGGTATACCCAAAGAAAATACCAGTAGATAAAGGAGGGACTGTTTTTCTCCTGGCTTTTGAAAGCAAGGGGAGTCTAGGAATGTGTCAGATTTATCTTCTATCAGCAAACCTAGCAAACCTGGCCCATGACACGTAGTATAAGCTCAATGGAAATGTGAGCAAAGAACAAGGAAGGAAGAAAAAAGAAATAATAAAGTCTCTCTGAGCTCTATAGGGTACAGGTACCTTCCTAACTCCAAAAGAGAACAGTAAACTCACTGTGTTCTAAAAGCTAAAGGAGGGGCTGGGAATGTGGCTTAGTGGTAGAGTGCTTGCCTAGCATGCATGAAGCCCTGGCTTTCGATTCATCAGCACCATATAAACAGAAAAAGCCAGAACTGGCATGTGGCTCAAGTGGTAGAATACTAGCCTTGGGGAAAAAAAAGCCAGGGATGGTGCTGAGTTCAAGCTCCAGGACTGATTAAAGGAAAAAGCTAAAGGAAACAAGCACTCCCTCTAAAAACAATATTCAGTTAACTATTGAAGATCCATTTGAGCTAACAACTTAGAACAGGACATTTTGAAACTGAGCAGCTATATAGATAGCCTGGGGCCTGATGTTAACAATTGTAGGGCCAGAAGGGTTTTAGAGTCACTCCAGAAGCATCCAAGTGGAATGCACAGTGGCTTACCTTAAGTAACATAGATTGCAGGTGTTAGAAGACTAAAATCAAGGTATCAAGGTTCTCAGTCAGGTATGTTTCACATCAAACAGAAGCAATACTTGGTTCTGAATCCTATCTCTATTTCCTGATCAAAATCACTTCAAATTTTCCTCCCCAGAAGCACTAGTAACACCAAACACTTCCCCTGGCTCCCAAGGATTTTGCACAATGTGCTGGGGAAAAGGCAACCCATATTCACACACTGTTTATAGACTATAGGCTTAGAAAGCATAGCCACTATACACAATTAAGGCCATAAAAATTATCCTATGGATAATTTTGGGAAACCTATACCCAAGATTATCTTTGTAGGAAGTTACAGTGTAAGCACCATTGGGTAGAAACCATACCTAATTTGTTCTTGGTTTCACAGTGCCCAGATTGTACTTAACTCTTGTTCAGTTACTAAATATTACCATCCTTTCTAAGTTCCCTAAGTCCAACTATGTTTGAGAGCTCTTCTTTAACAAAGAACCAGCAATATCATCCTTCAGTCAAATACTTTAGAAAGTCTTTGCTTTGCCTGATGTCTCCATTGATCTTATTAATTTGATACAAGATCTCACCATCTGGTCTTAGACAAAAATTTCACATTCCATTTGATTTGAACTATTCTTTTGGAATAGGCGGCTGCTGGTGACTCACAACTGTAATTCTAGCTGCTCAAGAGGCTGAGATCTGAGGATCCCAATTCTTAGACCGCACAGGCAAGAACATCTGTGAGACTTATCTCCAGTTAACCACTAGAAAACTGGAAGTGGAGCTGTGGCTCCATGTAGTAGAGTACTAGCCTTGAGCAGAAAAAAACTCAGGGACAACACCTCAGCCCTGAGTTCAAGCCCCATAACTGACAAAAAAAAAAGAAGAAAAAGAAATGAATCTTCATTTTCAAGCAAACAAACATACAATGAGGCCTCATATACTAGAACTAGATGATTGTCAAAACCAACGTCTTTACAGTCAAATACTAGATTGCCAAGAAAGCATATGGAGCCTAATGGAATGCCTAAGTTCAAAGTTTTATGTGTGCAATCTTGACTAGAGTGAAACAGTAAGCAAGAGGACAATTGGAGTACTCAGCTTATGCTCCTTGGTCACAGACAATCTAGCTAAGACACCTAGATCATATACACTAGTACGTACAATAAAAGCCCTGAAGTAATACAGCCTCATGTTTCTCTATATTCTAATCAGTCCCTACTTCCTACCCCTAAGGAATCTATTAAATCATGTTTTTCAATTCCACATAGAACTCTCCCTGAGAGAAGGTTTGGTAAATATATGTCCCTCTCCTTATATTTCCATGGCTATAATAGCACACCACTGACAATTCCATACTCTTAGAAGCTAGTCCTCCAAGCAGTTGTCCAGCTTGTTTCTCTAATCTGATCCTGATGACGGCCATTATTGGGAGAAAGATAGCAATTTAGTGAGAAGCTACAGTTGACATTCCTGTTTTTCTCCAGGAAATTAGGCAGCCATCCACAGTATTCTTCAAGATGATGTCCATGGATCAGGGTTCTAAAAGCACATCATCAGTGGCAAAGTAGTATGAGACATGGTCATGTTCTTCCAAAGGAGTTGGTTTTCCTTTTTCTCAGTACCTGTAAAATAATAAATCAAAGATTTTAAAGTTAAGTCACTAAGCAAGTGAGGATCTTGGTAAACACAAGGCTTAAACAAATCCTGATAATAGATGTGTTGGCTTTTAAATGAAGCCTATTGCTTTCCAGACAATGAAGCATAGACTACAGGAACACATTTAAGCATGCTAATAATTTTCCACTTCTTCATTAATTTTGTAAGGCCAAAAAAAAGGGAGACTTACCATTGCAATTGAGTACAAATGAATATGCACACATAAAGCATGCAGAATTGTTTGGCTAGTGTAGGACCTGTTGTGGACAAAGGAAAGAACCTAAAGTATCCAAAACCAATCACCTCTTCACAGTGCTGCACAAAAGTTAGCCTGAGGGATAGCTGGGTAAATAATATTCTTGAGCGCAAACTAGAATTTTAAATCTCATGGGAAGTCAGAGTAACCCAAACCTTTAACCAACTCCTGGATAAATAATAGGAATGGTGCCTTGTCTTTAACAAAATGAGACAAAATGATAAATTTCCCAGTCTAGAGGAAGAACCCCTAGTGCAGGCATAGGTATAATGAGCACTGCCTTGGCCAGGCATCTGGGCTAAACCACCAGACCAATGGCTTCTTCAGGCACTACTCTCCTCCTTTCTTTTGTCCCATTTCTCAGGCTCCAGAAATCCAAGGTCCATGTGTTATTATCCACATATAACATTTAACATGGCAGCAGTTGAACAGAAAGTCTTCTAGTGGTTAGATGTGTATATTACACTGACTATTAACAGATGCTAATATTAATAGTCCCACAAAGTATTTATTTATTCATGTATTATTTTGCTTCAATTACTTTTCAGATTGGGTCCTGCACTTTTGTTCTCAAAACACTACCCTCCTTATCTCCACTTCCTGAGTATCTGTGGTTTCAGGCATGAGCCACAACCCCTAACAGGTACTGACAATATAAATAGCCACGTATATATGAAACTCTTAATTACTAGAATATTATGAGAAGTGAGAGGGAGAAGACAAGGAGCAAGGAAAAATGGGAAGGTCTTTACTTGACCAAGTAAAGCTACATGAACACCATGCATTGTTTTTACTCAAGACATTAAGAGGAAAGTGATCTTTTTCAAACTCTAGAGTAGTATTTAGGTGGTATTTGGGTAGTAATTTCTCCTAAGTGGGTTTAGGCATAGCATAAGAATTTGCAATCTAACAAACTTCCTAAAGGACCATGATCTTCTCGGTATAGGGACCACCCTGTACCTCATTACTCTAGGATAGCACTGTGCAGAGGGCTTGAAAGTGCCCTTGAAGGGGATACTCTGAAACAATTCCCTTGAACCCAAATACCACAGAGCTGCTGACAGATTCCTATATACCCAGTCTTCCAACATGTACTGAGTCCCTATTGTGTATGACCACAGGGAGTAAGGAGGGAGAGCGCCCTAGTTGTCAATAATATATTAGGAAAATCAGACTAATAAACTTAAAAAGAATGTCAACATTATTGAGCAGTGTTGTTGAGGACAGAACACAGCAAAGTAGATCAATATCATGCAAATATTTCTCAAGAGACTAAATGATTTTTAAACCCATTACCTGACATAATCATCTTTACCAAGTCCTAAAGTTCCTGCACCCCAGGATTTTGATTCAGGAAGTCTGAGGAAACTTCTGAACTATATTGTTACCCTTGGTGAATCCCATTCATGAATGGGTCCTGGATCTTTATAGTGTAGGTTGAAGATTCCAAGGAAACCTAGCTTGGTTTCTTCATTATAGTAAGAACTTGAACTTCCTTTATATTTTTAACCTGGTCAAATTGGCCCCTTCAATTCATGCCTGTTAGGTTTTGCTCCCATAGAGTCTTGACTGTGCTGTCTTCCTACTTAATGCTTCCTATTTAGAGCTTCCTTTATTTTCCCAGTAGAAATGTGTTTTGTGGGAAAGAGTACAGCTTTACTTTTCAGCAAAGCCCATGTCGAGCATACATTGTGTGAGTCCATTTATATGAAATGATGAAAATAGGCAAATCTATGAAGATAGAAAATAGACTGATAGGGTTATAAGGGCTAGGTAGAAGATGGAATAGAAAACAACTACAGTATAGATTTCCTCTTGGAAATGATGAAGATATTCTATAATTTGATGGTGGTGATGATTACACAACTTTGTAACTATAGTAAAACTACTGAACTACTTTAAGAAGGTGAATTTTAAGGTTTGTGACTTAATTTCAATATTTTCAAGTGCCAACAGAAGTGTAGATACCATATATATCATGTGAGTCAGGCCACCTGGCACTCTGGGTTCTTTAAGGTGACATCTTCTGGGCTCATAGGAAAGTGGATGACAGTAATAGCCACCACTTACTGAATAGTTATTATGTGGCAGACACCAATTACAAACAGTTTGCATTTGTCACAATGTTTATCTCTGATAATACATCAAAACCAAAGGTATGGCTAGCATTATATAGTTATTGCTAAGACTTTTTAAGATGATAAAGTGAAGGCCTAATGAGATAAAAATAAATTGATCAAGCCTGTAACTAAGAAGTGGTTTAAGCAGGCCACAAAAGACTCTCTTCTCTAACCTGTGTTTCTAAGGGTCTTGACATTTCTACCAATAGATTTGGAGATAGCAGAATGATAATCAGAGATAAAATGAAGATTTAATGATCACTTTCCCTGTTTGTTCCAATTCCTTCGCTAAATTTTTGACACAGATTATCTCACATAATCTTCATAGAAACAATAAGATATATACTATTGTCATCTCCAATTCATATATGGGAAGAAACTAGATGCAGAGAATGTTTGCATAACTTGCAAATGCCACACAGCTGGTAAGTGATAAAGCCAGAAGTTAAACACAGATGCATAGTGCTAAACTACTTAGTCTGTGAATTAAAGTCAGATGCCTATAGGGCTGTATATATCTCTGAAATATGAATAGGCATTTGCCCATCTTTTACTTACCTATGGTGATGTAACACAATTTTTCTCAATATGGTAAAACAGCACAAGCCAACAATATTAAGTGACATAATGAGAATACAAAACGATATGGTAGGAACTGGCAGATTGGAAAAAGAATCTATTTCACCTCAGAAACTATCACCGTTTAGCTCCAGCCCTGATGGGTATGAGGTGCAACATTATCGTATGTTCTGCTATGAAGCAATTTTTTTTTGCCAATCCTGGGCCTAGAACTCAGAGCTTGAGCACTGTCCCTGGCTTGTTTTTGCTCAAGGCTAGCACTCTGCCACTTAAGCCACAGCGCCACTTCTGACCATTTTCTACATATGTGGTCCTGAGGAATCAAACCCAGGGCTTCATGTATACAAGACAAGCACTCTTGCCACTAGGCCATATTCCCAGCCCTGAAGCAAAATTTTTTACAAGGTCCTGAGTTCAAATGCCTGTAAAAGCACACCAGGAAGAAGAAAAAGAAGCAGAAGCAGGATGAGAAGGAGGAGGAAGAGGAGGAGGAGGAGGAGGAGGAGGAGGAGGAGAAGAAGGAGGAGGAGGAGGAGGAGGAGGAGGAGGAGGAGGAGGAGGAGGAGGAGGAGCAGGAGGAGGAGAAGGAGGAGGAGGAGGAGAAGGAGGAGGAGGAGGAAGAAGAAAGGAAGAAAGGAAGGAAGGAAACAAAGAGAGGGGAGGAGAGGGAGGGAGGGAGGGAGGGAGGGAGGGAGGGAGGGAGGGAGGGAGAGCAAGAAAGAAAAAACAGAAAAGTGTGAGAGACACAGAGAGAAAAAAAAAGGCCAGGCATCAGTGGCTCCTTCTTCCTATAATTGTAATATTCAGAAGGCTAAGATTTGAGGATCCCATGCAGATGAATCCAAGAGATTCTTATCTCTACTTAACTAGCAAAAGCTCAAAGTGGAACTGTGGCTCAGGTGGTAGAACACCAGCCTTAAGGGAAAATGCTAAGCAACAGGCCCTAAGTTCAAGCCTCAGTACTGGTGCACACGCGTGTGCACACACACACAAGCAATATTTTACATGTTTTGTTCAGTTTTAAAAGATGACAAGGAATTCTACAGTGTACATTAAGCCAGTAGCAGTCCATTCTTAACCTCTACACATAGTAAATTTCTTCCTCAAGCAACTGCATTTGTGTGTTCTGGATTTAGGTTTTAGGGTAAAAAAGTGACAGAATCTGTCACCTCTGAGAGGAGCAGCAATATGAAGATTCTTGATACACAACTAAAGAAAGTAAACATTTTTCTGCAGGCCATGGAAAGCCAGAAGTTGTTTTGTTTTGTTGAAGGAAAAGGAACAGAATAAAAAGACATCTCCTAGGACAAGGTATGGGTCAAATAACTTAAAAAACCAGCTGGGACAGTGAGACCAAATGAGAAGTAAGTACAAGTGTCAGCCCAAAACCAATGTTGTAGCAAGTGAAAGAACTGAAGTCAGCTAATGGCAAAGGTATTTCCCAAGAAATGACAGATTTGTGCAGATCAAAAAGACTTACACATGCACTCCATTATACAGCTAGAGCAGCACTTGGTTTTAGAAAATAAAAAAGACTATCATCATGAAGAGGAAGACATTAGCAAACATAAGGAAGAGTGCTAAGAGAGGGGAGGGTCTCAGGACACAACTTATTTGAGGCTGGGTTTGGCATGTAGAAAGGAAAGAAAATGTTCTTGGCGAGGGAGGAGACAGATTTAGGACTGCCTAGAAAAACAAATGTGAATGAGGGAAATAAAAAGAACACATATAAGGAGGTTAGGTTCTAAGAAATTAAGAAGAAATATGGGAAAGCATCCAGGGGTAAAAAATAATAAGGCAATGAACAGTAAAGACTTTTAAAGCCCAGATGTAATACAGATGAGAGAAATGAGTGAAAGCTTTAAAAAAAAAAAAAAAAAAGATACTTTCATGAAGGCACCAAAGAGATTGCTTTAACAGAGGCAGAGTGCTCAGGAACAGAGACCACCGTGGAGGTATTTATAAGGAATAGGAACAAAATAGGGCCAAAACAGAGGAACAGATTCCAGTTATTGGAGACCAAAGGGAAAAGATGAGTCTTAGAGATGTAAGAGAGGAAAATATGACAGGATTTTGGAATCTTCTCAGAGTGAAAATAAGGCCTAGTCTGTAAAAAATACTAGGTCCTCTCTCCACAAGTGCTTAAGAAACAGCCCTGAGGAGAGCCAAAGATAACACCAAAGCTGCATTCCAAAGGCATGAGGAGGCGAATGCAGTTACCAGAAATCCCCAAAAGGGAAGGAAGCAAAGACTTCGGTCTTTACCAAAGCTTGGTTTTCATTGGTTACAACATCACCCAAACCGGAATCAAGTTTCAACAGAACAGCTTTCGCGGAGGTAATCTTGAAATGGCCCAGAGAGCATTCCACCAGAACTGCAGAAGACCGGAAGAGATAAGGAAAAAATGATCCTTTGCCATCCACATGATCCAGGAAGAAAAAAAAAAAAAAAAGACTACCACCTATGTACAGAATATTCTATTTTAAAGCATCAAGTTTACCTTAAAAGGGGTGAAATACAGGATGGTAGGAGGAAGCAGTATGGTTGACATCAATATATGCTATCACTAACAAGCAAGCTGTGTAATACCTAATGTCTAACTAACTGTATTCTACTTAAGTTGTACATTAGATGGGGAAAGTTGATCAAATTCAGAGGGGGGAAAAAACTAAGAAGGCTACAAGAAAGTGGATAGTTGCTCAAAAACATAATAACTTTCAAAGTCAAGTTTTATCAGATTTTCACATTGTGTGTGTGTGTGTGTGTTTCTTTTATAGAGGCTTGTTATCTTGCCTAGGTTGGGCTCAAAGTGATTCCCCCAACTTAGCTTTTTCTGCATTATGCCATGGTGTATTGAACTTTGTTTATGTATTTTTCCATCACTACTACAGCTAGACTATGAACCATCTTCCAAAAGCCTTTCCATCTCATCCTCTCCAATGCCTCACTCAATAGGTAGCCTGAGCCATCTTTCTAAAATGCACATTTCATCATGGTGCTGCACTAGCCCCCTCAATAAATTCCACTAGAAGCCACACTACTTAGCCTTCGCTTTCAAAGTCCTTCAAGAGCTGACCTTCCTCATCTCCCCAGCCTCCTATCAAGTTTTCTCATTGTAGGTGACAAGTCAGTGACTCCAAATATACTTAAATTCCTGGAATGCACCATGTTTATTTTCCCCTCCAGACCTATGCATAGTCATCCCTCAGGCCTGCAGCAGTCTTCCCTCTGACCTCCTAGTCCTCCCCTTAGGCAGCCTCATTCTCCTCCCTCTCACAGAAAACTTATCACCCTTTACTGGAATCCACTCTACCAGTTCACAGGTCCCCGGCTCTCCACTACTATGATTTACATGAGGAAAGATTCTGTTTCCATGTTCTTCACCTTTGAACCTACTGCACCTAGTATACACGTTGATATATCGTGAGTGCCAAACTTGCTTTTGAAATAGACAAACACATTTTATGGGCTGGGTCTGTCACTGGAGGCAAAAGTAAGCTATCAGTATCAGCTAAAGCCATAACTGATACCAAAGCCCCTACAATTCTGCAATTTATTGTCCATGGTCAAAGACTCTCTTCATAGGTAGGTCAAATTTTTCACTAGCATTTTATATAACATTTGCTCTCTATGCTTCCTGTGTTTGCAGCTCTGAATAATTCTAGGAATAAGACCCAGTTCTTGTGCTAAACAAGCTCACAATCTAATTTACAACATTTCACTAACATGTTGCAATTCATATTCTCTTTGCATTTTTTCCAGATGAGATGAAAAGAGATTCTTGATAGATGGTTGAGTATTTGGTAATTACCAGCTAACTGATCACTAGTTCTTACAAGACTACAAAGGATGTAGGAGACTGAGACTGGATTTTATTCATTATCATCTCAGTTCCTAACATAGTACCTAGTACAAAACAATGGGTTTGAATAAAATGAATAAACAAACAAAAAATAAATAAGTAAGCTAAGTCTTGGAATAATGCTTTGGAATTTTGGTCAGAGCCTCAACAGGAATTCTCCATATGATAGTTGGCTCAATGACAAGTCCCCAAGAGGAAATCACACACACACACACACACACACACACACTCATGTACACACACCAAGTTGCGGAACCAGTAAAATATGGAGACAGTGCAAAAGGGGAAAAGGAGAAGGGTAGGATGCAGACGCTTTCTGGCACTAGCCCAGCCCAGGTTATCTCCTGGGTCCTTGGATTCAGGAAATGATGGGGGCAGGTACAATACCTCCAGACTCAGCTGGCTTCACCTGGTATAGATCACTAGATAATAGGTAAACAGTGTTCATCACACATTTTCCAAGCCTATAAAGAGAACTCTCTGATGACACATCACTTAACATGCATGTTAATGATAAAATGAATAAAATCTAGCTGAAACAAAGACTACTTCCTATACTTTTCAAAATTAGAACAAAAAATAAAAAGCAAATTATCTATCTAGTGTCCTTTCACACACACACACACACACACTTCTGAAATTTACCTGCTGCCTACTTGTTATTTGAATAAACATTATTTCTGCTGCATGCTTTAAAACCAAATAGTACCCTGTAGTCAGTATAAAAACCTTTATCAAAGTTAGAGTGTGGTATTATTTTGACACCAGACAGTCTTTTGCTTTTGTGTGGAATCACTGTGTTGCCCGAACAGTGTATGATTTCGCTTTTGTGCAGACAATCAGCAGGTCATTAGTGTACCATACAAATCGCCCTGGACTCAGGATGGAACCCCGGGGGACTGAAGCTGTAATAGACTGTAGAGAAGATATGGTGTTGCTGACAGTTACCTCTGATAGCAGTTAAAAGGTATGATTGCAACCACATGACAGCTTAATACAACAGACACCTGAGCTGTTCACATGGCAAATTCTTATTAATGGTGTCAATAATCGTTATAAATTTTTAAGGTTTCATGGAATACTCTATTACCTCCTACTACTAGAGTATAAAACTAATACCAGTCTTTATCAAATAATCATGTTTTATCATTATTTTGGCTTTACATATTGGCCAGGATGAATGTGTTCAGATATAAGGAAGTCTTAGCATACAGCTAAGTCTTGTGAAGAAATTCTTGCACAAGAGAATGAATGTGAGCTACAGTGAAACTTTCTATATGAGCCTGAATTTCTCCATTTTATGTGGATGTGTGTGTTTGTGTGTGTACATACATATGCACATATAGGGGGTATATTACTCTATCCACATCTGGAAATTATGTAGATATAATGAAAAGATTTCAGATTCCCCTCCAGAAGGCCCTTAGGCTATCAGGGCAGGAATCCTATATTTAATAAATCCACCTTAGATACCTCTCCCATATGGAAAGGCTCTGTTTGGCTTTATTCTAATGTATTGATCCTTGGATTTCTTTCACAGATGTTGCTGCTGTTGTTTATGATGTGCTGAGCCCTGACAATGCTCAAAGCACCATGGACAACAAAGTCAGGAACCCCCATCTCTGGTCTGGACCACCCCCCCATCACAGTCTGGAACCTGTCTCTGATACCACTTACGAGGATTCCTGAGCACCAGGATATTTAAAGCTGGTACATAGGAGTCACTCAACAAATAGGGAATGGGTAGTGTCAAAAACTGTTTAATTACAATAATTTGGACACAGTCTCAGAATAAAAATCAAAATTGGGTTTCTAAACCAGATTACCACCAAGATAATAAGGATATTATAAATAAACAAATAAGTAAAAATAAATTTTCTTACAATTTCCCCTTCACTATTCTCCACCCCAGTTTAGTTTGGAATGAGACACACTGATGCATCTATGAGTCCAACATCGTACCAGTACTGAGGATGCAAAAATGACTTTGTCCATGGGGTATTACCCTCTGCTTGAAGTATGAAACATTTGGAAGTCTTTTCAAAGCAGTCTCTTACCATTGTAATAGCATTTAGAAAATTCATTATACACATCCATATAAATCCTGTCATTCTATGAAAAGAAAACATTTTTAGATAATAATTATGAATTTGGTCAGATGGCTTTTTCCTACGGTCAGAGTCTTAATTTGTAGCTTGCATACATATAATAATCATCTTTTCATTTTGTTAGAACTCACCTAGAATTAGTGGATATTTCAAATATGCTAAAATTAAATAAGTAAGGGTAAATCAAAATAATGATAAATAAAAAATAAAGCCCAGTATGGCCTGATGGCAAATGACTATAATCCTAGCAGCCAAGAGGCTAAGACAAAAGGATTGCAAGTTCCAAACCAGGCTGGGCTATGTAAAGAGACCCTGCCAGAAAGAAGGAAAGAAAGAAAGAAAGAAAGAAAGAAAGAAAGAAAGAAAGAAAGAAAGAAAGAAAGAAAGAAAGAAAGAAAGAGAGAGAGAGAGAGAGAGAGAGAGAGAGGGGGGAGGGAGGGAGGGAGGGAGGGAGGGAGGGAGGGAGGAAGGAAGGAAGGAAGGAAGGAAGGAAGGAAGGAAGGAAGGAAGGAAGGAAGGAAAGGAAAGAAAGAGTCTATGATAATAAGCCTACAGATGCAAGTCTATTTATTTATTTATTTATTTATCTATCTATCTATCTATCTATTTATTTTGCCAGTCCTGGGGCTTGAACTCTGGTCCTGGGCAATGTCCCTGAGCTTCTTTTACACAAGGCTAGTGCTCTTCCACGTGAGCTACAGTGCCACTTCCAGTATTTTCTGAGGTGAGCACTCTACCACTAGGCCGTATTCCCAGCCACCCATTCCAGTATTTTCTGTTTATGTGGTACTGAGGAATTGAACCTAGGGCTTCATGTATGCTAGGCAAGCACTCTACCACTAAGCCACATTCCCAGCCCCTAGATGCAATTCTTACATATTAAATACCTCCTAGCTCTCATCAAAGAATGAATCTAAGATTAAAATGACCAATACAAGGGAAATAACAATACTTATTACCAATGTCAAGAGATAAACTAAACACTTTTGATATATTTTGATGGATGATTTACAAATATGAGGCTAGATTTCCTTAACACTTCATGCTGTTGAATATCATCACCAATTTAGTGGGGGAGGGCAGGGCTTTCTTTCTGTAGGAGATTTACTTCCCTTTTTCTTTCTTTCTCTTTTTAAATAAAATACACATTAGTTATATAATAGGAGGTTTCAACTGTGACATTTTCACATATCAATCCCCTTCATCAGTACCATTCCATTTCCCCTTCTTAAAATAAATTCAACAGGCTTCATTGTTCTGTTTTCATACCTTCAAACAAATTACATCAACCGTATTCATCCTCATTCATTCTCTTAGTTTGCCTTCCCTATTGTGGTCTACCTCCCATCCAAACATGTTTTATTTTCCTATCATATTTTTAAGTGGGTATGAATTGCACCAAAGGGTGTTACTATGGTATTTCAAACATGCATATATTATGTTTTGCTCATAATAACCCTATTACTTTCTTGTCCCCAATCCTTCCAATCTTTATCCATTTCCAACCGAGTTATCAAGTTTAAGTAAGAATAGGAGGCTTTGCCTCTTCTGTATTAATATGGAATTTAGGGTCTAACCTTTCCTCATTCTCTTCTCAATCATTCTTATTTTCTAAGCCACATTTTCCTATTTTATTTTCCTTGAAAGTTATTTTTTCCATGTCTGAGTATTAACTTCAAAGCTCCCATTTCTGGGTTCTAAGGGAAAAAAGCAAAAACAGTTAAAAAAAAAAACATAGAAGATTAGATTGACAAGATGAACAAGAAAGAATTTTGAAGCTCCTAATCTAATAACCTCAGCTCCTCATTCTATAATGGCCAGAAACAGATATACATTCTAGGAAGAAAAAGAAAATGTGCCTAGAAGAGACAATGTTGAAGGCAGGAACCCATCTCAAGTTCTCTCATCTTTCCCCAGTCTTGTCATTCCATAACTTATCTGAAGTGGTGGCCTTTACCCTTCTAGTGAAATTGAATCCATTGACAACTTGGGAATCAACGGTATAAAGTAAAATTCCACCAACTTAAAAAAAAAAAAAGCTACAAATTTCCCCAGCGCCTGCACTTTTATTACTGAAGTGTTTCCCACTGTACTGCACCCATTCTTCCAGGCCACCCAACACCTGAACTTTTAGTTGAGCCAGAAGAGCACTGAAAGCTCAAAGGCAGGGTCAGGAACCCAGTAGAGCCCCAGTACTGGGCCCAACTACCACTTCTGCAGTGCTGAGAATGCACACCCCTTACCCCAAGCCCTCCAAAATAACCTAGGGAAGGCTGGGTAGGAGAAACAGCTGGGAGGGTCAGAAGCAATCTGGGTGGATACCAAGAAGAACTCACTCACCTTCCATCAGGCTATGGTAGATGGTGCCAGAGTGTTCTAACCCTGGTCCTAACTTCTAGTCAAACCAGAAGCTGGACATTCAGGGGAAGGGCTAGGAATGTGGCTAGCCAGGTGCAGGGACATTACTGCCACAGTTCCTATCATAGTTAACAAGTAGGATCCAAACCACATACTTTTGTTAGTTAAAGAAGCATTCTGCAATTCTGTTTTAGAAAACAAATCTTTTTCTCCAGACAGTTAATAATGACTATCCTTTGTTGAACACTAACTACATATGGGATAACCATTCTATGTAAAAGTCTTTTTATCCTAACAGCCACCTTATGCAGTATGTACTATAATTAGCACTTCTTTACATGCTAGAATAGAAAAAGAACTGATCCCAGCTAAAACGACATATCCAGAATTCCACTCCAGATAAAACTGATTGTGAAAACATTTTAAATCATATTATATAGAAAACTAAAATTCTATATATTTGAGAATATTCCTTCTGGATAGGCCTTTAAGGTATTTTGACCTTGTTTTGCTAGAGGAACAGAATTCAGTAGCAAAAGGGCACATAGTTTGTCTGTCTGTCAATATGCTTGAGGCAAGAAATAGATTCCAGAAATCAGATAAACAACAAGCAGAGATAAATTCACTTACCAAAAAGAACTTGAGGAAGCTGGTTGAGCAGTGTGAATTCTGGGTTCTGTGTGACTTGGTGTTGCTTTGTCTCTAGGCTAAAGAATCTCCCCTGTCTTTTAGGGGCAGCCAAAATGTGAAAAGTACTGAGAATACATGACTTCCATCACAGCTCTATGAAGATATATGATATGCTAACAGATAATGATGTGTTCACTTCATCCACCAAGTTTGCAATTTTCCATGTCTCATTTTTCTTGAGAGATACTGGCTGTCCTGGGCCAAGGAGAAGCATAATGAAACACTAGGAAAGTTCTGAGAATTTCCTGAAGAAAAAAAAATAGATGCCATAATGAAGAGTCAACACTGCCTTTAGGTCCAATTGCTCTGGTTCTTAAGACAAGAACCCTCCTGTAATTTTACAGCTTACAGTCACAAATATAATTGATAATTTAGCTTAGTTATCAAATGAATGTTGATATACTTTTCCTGTTCCACAGAGGCCTTAAGAATCCTCATGTTGATGGGTTGGGAGGCATTAAGACTGTTTATAAAAGATTCTAGTTGGCCCAAATTACTAATATTACTTCCATTGCTTCCTCTCTCAGCACCAGCAGATTCCCAGGCATCTCCTAGTCACAGTTATCAAGGGATGTCCTACTTCTGGTGCATAAAAAAAACGATAGCAACATGCTTTGGGAAGGTTAATCTTCTCATTCTCTCAAAACTTTCCAATGCAGTTTCAGTCATTTTTTCCTCTATAGTGAACTATGAGATGACAGCAAGTGTCCCGCTTCATTTCTGTCTATTCTATAAGGTCTTCCAAGGAGGAAGAATTGCTCTTCCAGACAAATGCTACACGAAAAAGCAGGAGGAAAAACTTCAAAGACTGATTACCCCAATCTCCATCAGAAACAAGACTCACAAGTCTGAGATCAGATGAAACAATCTCAGGCTTGGAAATCATGGTACATACCTATAATACCAGCTTACTTAACAAGCTCAAAGCCCTCAATTCAAGCCTCAGTACCACACCCTCAAAAACAAGTTTCAGAACTGGAGTTAACCAGCAGTTCCCTATGTGCTAGATATAATGTAGAGAAATTAACATAATCTAGAATAGATATCCACTACTTCTACTTACTCATGTGTAATGAATATATACTATATACCTCCTGTAGTGAGACTGGAAGTTTAACTAGGAGACTAACATACTGTGGTCATAAAGTGCCATAGTTAGTTAGCAAATAGAAATCAAGTATTTTGGCCAGGCTCTGGTGGCTTATGCCTGTAATCCTAGCGACTCAGGAGGCTTAGACCTAAGGAGCATGGTTCGAAGCCAACACAGGTAGAAAAGTCCCATTGAGACTCTTATCTCCAATCAGAAAACCAGACATGGCACTGTGGCTCAAAATGGTAGAGTGTTAGCCTTGAGCAGAAAAGCTCAGGGACAGTATTGGAGCCCTGAGTTTAAGCCACACAACTGACAAAGGGAAAGAAAGGAAGAAAGAAAGAGAGAGAGAAAAAAAGAAAGAAAGGAAGGAAGGAAGGAAAGAAGGAAGGAAGGAAGGAAGGAAGGAAGGAAGGAAGGAAGGAAGGAAGGAAGGAAGGAAGGAAGGAAGGAAAGAAGGAAGGAAGGAAGGAAGGAAGGAAGGATTTTATCTGAAATTCTCAATTGTTGTAAGAGAGTATGTTTGCTCACAAAATCTTGTGCCCCATGTAAAAGTTCTGAAATTCATTAATACCTTAACAAAAGCTGATCAGTCTTTTTTTTTTTTTTTTTTTTTGGCCAGTCCTGGGCCTTGGACTCAGGGCCTGAGCACTGTCCCTGGCTTCTTCCCGCTCAAGGCTAGCACTCTGCCACTTGAGCCACAGCGCTGCTTCTGGCCGTTTTCTGTATATGTGGTGCTGGGGAATCGAACCTAGGGCCTCGTGTATCCGAGGCAGGCACTCTTGCCACTAGGCTATATCCCCAGCCCCTAAAAGCTGATCAGTCTTAATAGGCTCAAAGTATGTAACCTAATGGAAGAACACATGGCCAGAGGTAAGAAGAAGAGAAAAGAAGGACGAAGGTCTAAGGCAAAGCAAACACCAGTAAAATGTCATGAAAAGAGTAACAAGGATTGACCAAGAACAACAAAATGGTCCTGTGTATTAAGGTAGGTGGTAGGGCAAGGTAGCAATCTCAAAATGAAGGACTATTGCTAAGAACTGAGCCTGTGTTGCCTGCATTTCAACCTAATACCAAGTGCATCAAATAGGTTGTCAAGGTTCATATACACCTCAATTAGACCTGAGTAGAGCATCTAGCAAGACTTCATGCCAAGTTACAGTTTGAGGTGGAAACCATACAAAATGTGGTGGTTTTTCAGGGCTTGAACCTGAAAGAAAGCAAAATGTGGTGGTTTGAGCTTTATTTTTCTTGGAGATATTTAGGTACTCAGGCATAAAAATTCACAGACAGGCTTGGGAGGTCTAATATGAAAGAATCAAAATTTTCACACTATACTTTCAGGAACCACACGGAGTAGGCTGCCAATGAAAGCCATAGACTGTTTTTTGAATATCTTTTCAGTAGAGTTCATAGGTGGACACATTAGTCCATATTTATGTGACAAAAACTGATTTTGATATTTGGAGAGAGGAAAGGAGGTTGTCTTTCTTAACCAGTATTATCTACATAGGAAAAATAAAGTACAGGGGTTTTATTCATGTCGTTGTGTTAATAACAAAACTAGCTAATGAATGGTTCCATTGGCAGAAATTTCTTGGTCAGCCTGCTGAGCACAACTTCATAGCTTGAATCTGAAGTGAGAGTGGGCAGAGTGAAGTATTTGTTTTGTCTTACATGTCAGTTATTAAAGCCACTTCAAATCTTTCATGAAAAGATGTGAAGCATAAATAAATAGGAAGTACCACAAAAGAAGTGGCAGAACTGGAAAGATATGCTGGCATGGCAAACATACTATTTTTCTTACTAGTTATTTCCTAATCGTAGGATCACATATCCACTTTTTTTTTCTTGTTTTGGTGCTACATCTTGAACTCAGGGTCTGGGACATGTCTCAGAGCTTTTTTCTTTTTCTTTCTTGGCTAGTCTTGGGGCTTGAACTCTGGGCCTGAGCTTCTTTTGCTCAAGATGAGTGCTCTACCACTTGAGCCACAGCTCTACTTCTGGTTTGGGGGGGAGGGGTTGTATTTTATTGGAGATAAGAGTCTCATGGGCTTTCCTGCCTCAGCTAGCTTTGAACTGCAGTCCTCAGCTCTCAGCCTCCTGAGTGGCTAGGATTACAGACATTAGTCACTAGCACCTGGCTCCACATTTTTTTTCATGCCCAGTACAAAACAAATCTCTGACTCTCCATCCCCTCCCTTCAATCCCTGTTGTCTCGACAGGAAACTGAAATGCCTCATGGAAGCATGTGAATATAGGGTCAACTCTGTCAGCTTAACAAAGGTCCCAAGCAGTGGTTGATTTTTTTGATGGCTTAGGAGTGTATCAGCTGAGAACAAGAATATAGATGACATGAACTTTCCCAATCTCTATTTGCAGTTTTCAGTGAGATCCATTCTTTGGACCTGCAACCAAATCAAAGTATCTACTTCAGTTTTTAGGCTGAAGACTCTACTAGGTCTTTATTATCAATGGAAATGCTATTGTTCTCATAATGAAATGAAATGAAATTTCTTCTTTTTATTTTTTCAATTTTGTCTTGCTTTATTCTGTTTTTAAAGGGGCTAGGAGAAAGGTGGTAAATATTAATTGTGGTCTACATGGGCAGAACAGCAGGAATTGTCATTATCATCACTTCATGCATATATTTATTAAGTTATTCCAGGAAAATCTAGTTAATTTGGACTTTATGGTTTTGAAACATTTGATAATTCCTTAATAAGGAACTGGTCTAACTTCTTCTTTGGTGGAAGAAAGAGTTTACAATCTAATTAAATTAGCTTTGCAGGGGGTGATTAATCTTCATAAGCAAACAAACTGCTCTCAAACACTCCAGTAGCAACTGTTTCTGATAATTAATGAAATAATTAGAAAGAATTCTGTCCTACTTAATAAGCAAACCCAGTTATGAATCACAGTCAAAGACTACTGGTCCCTGGCTGTGTAAATATTTTTATATGGTAAATTACAATATTCTATGATACTAACATATCAGTTTTATATTTATCTTTCTTCAAATTAGCTTGCCATAGCAAGTATTTCCCTGTTTCTGTTCGTTACTTTTAGAAATTCAAGATTCCAGTTAATATATGCTGTAAACCAACTGTACAACTCATGGGGAGGGGGGAGGAAGTGGAGAGGAGGGAGGCTGAGAGAAAAATGATGGTAACAAGAGGAGGTAACAAGTTGGATAAGAAATGTACTCACTGGGACATTGTCCTTTAGCTTTTTCTCAAGGCTGGTAGCTCTATCAATTGAGCCACAGTTCCACTTCTGGTCTTTTGCTAGTTGTTTGGGGATAACAGTGCCATAGAATTCCTTGACCAACCTTGGATTCAAACCCCAATTCTCATATCTCAGCCTCCTGAGTAGCTAGGATTACAACCTTGAGCCACTGGTGGCACCCAGATAGCATAATAATTATTTTATGAGAAAATGACTTTCATTCTTAGACTATTTTTTCAGTCCTTTAATTCAATATCTTGATTATCTCCTAGACAAATTTGCTGTCAAACTTGTTAAGAAAGGAACAGTGAGACTTTTTCAAATATGAATTACAACCTTTAGAATAAAAAGAGATTTAGCCAGGTACCAGTTCTCATCTATAATCCTGGCTACTCAGGAGGGTGAGATCTGAGCCTAGGCAGAAAAGTCCTTGAGAGTCTTAACTCCAATCAACCACCAGAATACCAGAAGTGCCACTGTGGTTTGGTAGAGTGCTATAGCCCTGAGCAGAGTGCTCAGGGACAGTGCCAATGTCCCAAGTTCAAGGTCCATGACAATCAAATAATAATAAATAATAATAGATTTTTTTAAATGATGCTGCTTCCAACAAGCAGGAATAGGAATTGCCATGTGTACTCCGATAAACCATATAGAAGTCAGTGTGGGTTGTCACACCATGTATACATAGTAGAATCCATCATTTGTACCTACTCACATAGAAGCAAATTAGGTTTCTAAATCTCCATTCTTTAAGCCCAGAATTCTTCTCCAAGCAGTCTTTGCTTTATAAAAATGGTTTTTAAAGGGCAAGGTTTGCTTAGAACCATGTTACAGGCAGACAATTGGAACTATAATGACCTAAAATGATTTAATTTTCTAGAAAATTACTACTTTCGATAAACTGTATAAACTTTAATTAAAAAGACAAGGAGGTCTATTCTCTTCCCTTACACACATGCAACACACTGGGCTCTTGGGATACTAGTAAAAGAAAGAGAGCAGACAGAAAAGAATGTAATTTTTTAAACAAAACTCCAAATATACTTAAGATGGAATCTTTATTGCTATCTTTAAGAACCTAGAAGTAACCAATGTTGTGCTTTTCCAAAGAAAATGCAGTTCTGACTTGAAGATATCTACAAAGTGAGATCATAAAGTGAACTGTAGAAATAGGTTATATCACAACAATGCACAATCAGTTCAAACAATATATTGTCATCTAGCTATCACCAAAAATGATCATTCCTGTTATACTTGAAATAATACATTTTTATCCATATCAATAAAATGTCCCCAGTATTCTATAAAGGAATATCTCAGTAACTTCCACTACAAATTCAAGTGCTCCTGAACCAATAGGCCAAATGCATTTTAAAAGGATGTATGTGATACAAAGCAGTTTTCTATATTTTGTCCTCTTTGTAAAGAGCATTTGGGTACTCTTGGTGTCACCATAATTTGAGCTGGGATCAAAAAATTGAAGTTAGATGAAAACCAACACTAATAAAGATGATTTGAAGGAGAAAACTATATTTTACAAGTTCAAGTATCTGCATATATTCCTTCCATTCTACAATGTCTAAAAGAAGCTCATGGCAGATACAGCCTCATAAGTGACCTCTTCATAAGACATCACAGAAAATTGGGAAATGAGGGTAATAATGCATACATATATACATGTATGTATATATTTAACATGAGTGTTTTTGTGTATTCATCACTTGAGTATGTAGCTTACCTACACTAGCTGTAACAACTGATTAACATATACACACAAATACAGTAATTGAAAAACACTTTTAATGTATCTATATCTGTATGTGTATATGGAAATAGAGTGAAATACTGTATTATATGTATAAATATCAGGTAGTATAAAATAAATTATCCCTGTAGGTATTTGTTTAGGGACACATTTAGATTGCAACAATTATTTTTTTCAAAGCCACAAAAACATCACACTTTTTAGTTGTAATAAAGTCTATGTTTTTTCTGGCAGTTCTTTTATCACATCTGTCATCTCCTAAGCTTTGCTTAGCCAAAGCACTGAGACCCAAATTTTGAAATCGTCAATATAGGCTTTCTAATCTTTAAGTCCTAAATTATCTAAGCAGATTAGCTACCATTATTGCATGCTTACAGGACAGACCCAGGAGTTGAAAAAACAAAAAAGCAAGGAAATACAACTCTTTATTTTCAAGCAATTAATGTCCTGTGGAGGTTGTGTTTGGGGCTTGCATTTGGAGCACAGTCCAATCTATTTATGTAAATAACCAGGTAGAACTGGCAAGTACATTAACTCTAGCATCTAGATCTGGAAGACAAAAAAAAAAAAAAAGGATTCATCCAAAAAGCTTAATTGTCCTTCTTTTACATCACAATTTATTCATAGTTCCTATGACCCTTTCTCCTTTGTCACCTGGCAGTAGATGTCCTGAATTCTAGGAAGATATCTTCAAGGAAAATAAAGGAGGAAAAGGAGGAGGGGGAGGGAGAAAGAAGGTTTATTTTAAGAAAGGAAGGAAGGAAGGAAGGAAGGAAGGAAGGAAGGAAGGAAGGAAGGAAGGAAGGAAGGAAGGAAGGGAGGGAGGGAGGGAGGGAGGGAGGGAGGGAGGGAGGGAGGGAGGGAGGGAGGGAGGGAAAAGAAGGAAGGAGAAAGAAAGAAGAAGAGATTATTTTCACAGTAGTGTCTATTTGTGTGGTGACCTGATTTCTGCTATGATCTCCCTTCAGAGATCAAAGCAGGGTTAATATGACTCTTTACTGGTTGCACTGCACATCTCAAAGCTCTGGAGGTTTAAGAAACAGGTGTAAATGCAGTCTTGGAACACAGGAGAAACGTATCTTGAGTGGGGTCAGTTTATACTACAAGGGCTAGCTATGAAAAGTTATTTGGGATTTTGGAAGCAATACAGAATTTACAGTACTTTGTATTTGTAAGCACACTTTCTCTTTTCTCATTTTCTGGAGCAAAGTTTTTGGCTAGTTGATGAGGCCAGAACTGAATGTCATCTTATTAATAGCCACCATAATGACCTTCCAGCTCATTTGGAATGTTTTGCAGCTGCCAGTACACATGAAAAGGAAAAGGAACCCTGCTGCATATTTTCACACGAAAGCACTTTCACATTGCTACAACAAGGCATTTACAAGGAGGATTTAAAAGAGGAGAAAATCTTTTAAAATATCAAAATGTTGAGCTTTTGTGTTTCCACCGCATGTGACATTCCTGGATACTGGGAACCCCTAAAGGGTGAGTGTTTCCAGCTTTTCAGAATTGCTCCTTTCTTTGTTGAGGGGAAAAAAAGGTAAGTCCATGTTTCTGGGATCTCAGAAGGTGAAGGAGGAAAAAAGAATCCCTTTTATTTGTAATGTTTAGGGTACACACCTCTTGGGGTGGGGGTGGGGAGCTTCCCTCCTCCAAACTTGCCCGATTTTAACCTGGAAGAAGGGACGCCACAGTACAGCTCAATAAAAGCAGTTTTATATGGACCCAGAACTCACTGAGAGAACAGAATGGGGCAGAGGGGATGGGGGGTTGGGGGTTTCTCTCAGCCTGGGAGGTGACCCTATAGTCTCTGGCACGAGCAATTCCAACTTTTCTGCAATTCTGCATACTTAGCCCATACAAGGAGTCCATACACTCATACAAGACACCCAAACAAGAAATCCCAATACCTACAGAGCATATGACCAGCTGACTCCTGATGTTTGTTTGTTTTGTTTTGTTTAACAGAGTACAGAACTCCTGTGGACAACTTCATCCCAGTCCTCCTCCCAAGTTCCTTCAGGTTTAAACTGTATCATCCTTTCCTCTGGATGCCCATTCATGCCCTGACTCCCAGCCTCAGCTGAAGCCACACTACAAAAACATCAACCCCACCTGGCAAAAGCCCAGAACTTGACCTATGACCACAACAGCACAGAAGAGACCAGAAAGAGAGGACTCAAGGCCCTTTCCAAGAACCCTTTGCCCCCTCCAGTAACCCAATAAGCTTCTCATTAATTTTGTATCAAGTCCCTACTGCCTGCTAGTACAGGGGCAGGGGAGAGAGCCAGGACTCAAGCTTTTGGTTTTTGTTTTTCTCCCCATGGTAAGGGGAACAGGGGTTGGAAAAGGAAGGATTCAGGTACTGGGGCTCTGGAGCAAGGCCATACTGCCCACACCTTGCCTGTGGGTATAGGAAGCCTAGGGCTGTTACCTATTCCAAATTTCTACCTGGAGAAGAAATTTATTCAAAGACCCCTGTGAATTGCCTCAACTAGGAAAGCAGCCTGCTAAATGAAGCTGTTTGGTCAGGACACAATTCCCAGGGCCAGGAATAAGGGAGTTAGAATCTCAATGCCTTAACACTTTAAGATCTCCTCTAATTGATCTCACCACAAGATTTGCTAGTGCGTTGGGCTGTCTGGGCTAGTTTATTTAGTTGGCCTTATCTCATGATGAATTTTTCTCTTTTTCATTAATCTGCTGATATTTTAACAGAGAATTCCTTATTTATTTATGTGTTATCTATTTTTAGCTAAACAAGAATTGTCCCAAATCAGAAATTAGGTATCAGATAGCTGCCTGGAAAGAATCAGCTGAAAAAGAATCTATTGGGAAAGTTCAGAACATCAGTATCAACTCTCTATCCCATTTTCTTTCTCCCTGATTTTCTCCTTTTATTCTTCCTGCGGCCCTGGTTTGCTCAGCATTGGTCTGTTGGCCCAGTTCTTTGAAATAGCCATGTAGTGAAACACAGTAGTCAGAGAGAACCAGGACTCCTGGTGAAAGTGTGAGGTTTTACAATGTTTCCATAGGTTTTGGTTTTTCCCCAGTGTATAGTACTGGATGAATCTGTATTTTTAAAGGCCTTTATATTGCTGAAAATTTTCTCACTTCCTGTATGACTGAAAAATAATTAAAGTAAGAATTCAATAATAAAAATAATTTAATTATTAAAATACAATGTGAGGGGCCTGCAGAGGGAAGAAAAGAATTTTACAGTTTGTAATTTTTAAATTTTCATTTGTAATGTTATATTTTTATCATGGTTCCTTAAATTCGAATACATAATCTTTTTAAGCTAGAAAATAATCTAAATTTGAATTGTGAGGCTAGGTTCCCTTTGTGTCACATTTTTCAGAAACAATTCTTTTAACTTGTACTTTCTAATTTAGAAGAAAAAAAACTGAAGGTAAATTTGGAACTTTAACTTGAAAGCAACACATAATGGTGACTCTTACCTCATTTTGTTTTGAAAGTAGTGCGTTTAAATCAATTAAGACACACAGAACAATTAAGCTTCAAAGCCTCTGGAAATGCAAACCACAGCAGCAAGGGCTTTAAGGGATCTAGCAATATTCATATATGCACAACTAGTAAGAAGCCTATAACTATCAACTGCTGCTAACATTGCTTGCAAATTATATTCAGCTGAAATGCTAAGTTTATCTTTCATTATACTTTGGAATTGTGTGGAAGTGAGTGTGGATGTGATCTATGTATGTATGTATATACATATATATCTTATATGGTATATATATTTAGATACACTTTCTTTTTAAATGTTTATGTGGTTAGTCACTTTAAGAGTCCCCAAATAAATCTTGCGTTGGCTTACGCACTCTCCCAGGTATTCCCAAACACTGATGAACAAAAATCTTTATATGGGAAATGAAGAGCTGCTCATTTAAAGGAGAGAATGGAAAGGGGAACTCGATTTATTCTCATTTGTTTATCGCTAGATTTCCCCCCCCCCCCCACCACCACCCTCTGCAAATTCATTTGAATAGCTTTCAAGCCGGAAAATGGAAATGTGGCTCCTGCCCTCTATTTCAGCGCGGCAGCCGCGTCCTGGCAACAGCGCAATTTTCTATCATCAAGGATAAATGGCATCGAACAGAACATTCTGATAAAAAAAAAAAAAGAAAGAAAGAAAGAAAAGAAAGGGGGGAAAAAGCTTCAGCCAAGGAGTCCATGATTGCTGGCCTTCCTGTCTGTCATCCCTTTACAAAATCCTCTCTGCAAACCTGAGCGGCATGCTGTCAGAGCTAATAACGTCTTCTAAAGGGGGGAGGGGGGAAGCCTAGTGTTTCCTGCACAATGTTCCCATTTATTAAATCGAGTGCTTATTTTAAAATTGCAAATATCTTTGTTTGGTTCACTGAAAATTAAAACCAAGATGTAGGAAGTTACATGATGCAACAATTATTCGTGTCATATCAGAGAATCAAACCCTCAGCTGCCTTCTCCTGGTTAAGGTTGAGGAGGGGGGTGGCGGTATCCGGAGCAGGGGGTTTCTGGTGGGAAAAAAAAAATACAAATCTATTCGCCCTGCAGGTAAGCTGAGAATAATTGAAAGCCGGGGGAGCTATACCTGTTTCTACCGTGGAGAAAGAGCTAACTGTGATTTTTCAGGAGCACGTGTGGGCGCGGTCCTTTGCTACTGTGCTACCATCTGGTCCCCCAGAAACCAGAGCGGAACCGTGAAGCTTTCCCGCGGGAAGCTTTGAATGTGCTGGTGACTATTTCTCGCCTACTGAGCCATTCTCCTGATCCCAGGAGATTGATCTCTGTGGTCCCCACGCCTGCCTAAATGGTCGTGATGGAGCATAGAGGACATCCATGGAGGCATTCCAAAAGTCTCTTGGCTTATCTTGTGGAGCAAGAGCACCATCCCTGGCAAACGGGACTACTGATGCCCTAATTGGGCTTCATAATGGCCTGGGCTTATGGCTGGGGGGTGGGGGTGGGGATATGGGGATTGGACTGGTCCAGTGACTACCTCCAGTCCTCCTCGGTTCTGGGGCCTTCACATCCAGTGTTCTGGACTGAATGCCACAGCCAGGGAGGGTTGCAGGGTGAATCGAAGCTGGTTGGGGTGAGGAGAGGTGCTGCTGACAACCAATTTCTCTCTTGGCAGAGTGGGGTTTTGTTTTGTTTGTGTTTGCTCTGTTGTTTTTTTTTTTTTTAATCTTGTTGGTTGGGAGAGAAGAAGATGAAGGGACCTTACAATGAACAGAAAAAGGTGAATTTAGAGAAGAGAGATGGGGGAAAGGTATGAAAGTACCCTAAATTTGGGGTACTCAAGGAAGTCGATGTGGTGGCCCAAATTCTGGATATTTGGGGACCAGGAGGTAAGAAGCCCAGAAACAGAGGAGATGGGGAGGCAGCTTGATCTGGTGAGGTGTGCCTGCAGATGAAAACAGTGGGAGGAGTGGGATGATGGGGAACCTTTGTTTAATGTGGAAAGTAATTATTGCATATCTAGAAGTCTGGGTCCCTACTACAAAACCAAAGCTGGTATCAGAGGAGGTCTGCGCATGCCTGAGCCATTGGATTTGCAAGATAAGGCATGCGCCACAGAATGTGCGTAGCCCTGGCACCCACAGGGCTCCAATAGAATCTCGCTTCTAGAGAGCCTCCAGATCACACTGGCATCTCATTCCCCAACCCCCTAACAACAGGACTTTAAACCCCACTTTAAAAAATAAAAAGGGTGTTTCAGTATTGCTCCTTCACCGAGACTGACGATTTTTGTAGGGAATACACATTTTAGAACTAAACTAGTACGTTACTATGAGCAAGAGTTAATCAGAATTTATAAAGTTAGAGGGCAGAAGAACAGGAGGTTGTTAAAGGCAGGAAGGAAGTCAAGAGGTCCTGGGACTGCTGCCTTTGAAGAATGGCACTGAGATGTGAGTTAATGTCCAGTTTCTTTAGGTTTTCTTTTCTCCTTCACTGACCAAATGAGCCTCAAAGTAAGTAAATAAATAAATAAATAAAGCAGAGCCCTTACTTGTTCCAGTCTGTTTTAGGAAAATAATCTCACAGCTGTCTCTTTCTCCCTCACTTCCCAAGCCACACATAATTGCCAGGAAAATGGGGAGCTGGGACACCTGTGCTCCATCTCTCTTGTTTCTCAGATACCAAAGAGTTCCATGGGGTGAGATCCATGTGTTAGCTCTCACATCTGTGAAATGGGGCTAATTATAGAAAGTCAGAGGAACTAGAAAAGTAGGTAAGTGATGTGATCTCTACTCTTATCTGAGTCTTCTTGCCTCCACTTGAGTTCAGAGGCTGGGAATGATGAGGTTGCTTGTTTGAGGCCACAGAAGGAATGGGCCAGCTGGGAAATATTACTGCCCTGACCTTCTGCACATGGAGGCTGCTGCTTGTCCTGGCTGTAACACCATTCTAACCTCGTTTCCTTACCACCATATATTCCTGACACAATGTGCTGCTTACAAATGGGCTTCCAACACCTCTAAGAGGATGAATGCCCTATGACAAGAAAACTGTTTGTTCCTATTGCTGAAATAAAACAGGTGGTGAATCATTTACAGTTTCTCTTCCTCTTTTGTGTAAGTCACAAGTTTCCAACATAGAATTAAGCTTTAAATGCACTTGGTAAGGTACATACTTTGTAGTGCTCTGTTCACACAATGTAATGCCTAAAACAACTCCAGCAATAACTATTTATATTTCTTACCCCCCCAGACCTATAATTATAACATGCCTTTTTCTTTTCTGTTCTGTTCTTTTTTATTGATAATGTAAACCCAAACACCAGGATAGCACTCTAAAATGTAAGACATAAAAGAGTGGCATCATGGCTTACCTATTTATCTAAAGTAAATAGCAATTGACCAACAAGTATTAAGTTGGCATATTGTTTAAGCATTAGGTACCAGTAGTTATATTTATTTTTTAAAGGGGGGATATACCTACTAACGCTTGAGAAATACCAGCTGGTAAGCTGTGAATAGAGAAACAAACTTTTACACATTTGTGTCTTGGGATTGTCTTTACAAAACTTAAATTTTCTCCCAAATTTGACTGATGAAACCAAGGTGGGATTGGCCCAAAGGCCTTGTGTGTGTTTGTGCGCTGTAGCACTGAGTTATACCCTAGGCCAAAGTCTTTCTTGAACACTTTGAATTTAAGGTTTTTTTTTTTTTATGTAACAGGCTTATGTTGTGGCTTTATGGAATAGAACAATAATAGTGTGTTGAAAGGAAAGAGAGGTCTAAAATGTGTGTATTAGTCAATCACTTTTTGTTGCCACCAACTGAAGCAAAATTCTCCTTCCTGTTGTGTGGGTGGCTGGCTAACTGAAGAGGTAAAGTGGTTTTCTTAAGTATTGTGGGGAAAAGAGAACCATCAGAAGTTACAAATTCACATCCTGGTCTCTTTGTAAGGCAGTTTCAGTTTGCTCACTAGGCTCACTCACTATCATCTCGCAGAGAAAACAAGCAGGCTAGAGGTGTCTAGAAAAGGACACTGAGGATGTGGGTGCTCAGGATCATGGCCTGGATGGAAGTCACAAAGGCCACAGTTATCAGCCTCTGGAGCTGCTGTGGTCAGGTACCAGAAGCTCTCATCCATATGCTAGAGCTGCAGAATCCTTTGTCTCAGATTTGTTCTGCCCTCAGGTCACCTACTTTCCTATCCACAGTAGGCATAGCTGGCCATTAGCACATGGTAGCAGGAGGACTGGTTAGTTTTTGAGGGTCTGTTTGTTTTTCTTTTTAAAACTGAGCTAGGAATGTTTCCTTCCCATATGAGATCACTCTGATTTCACACTGGTCAACTCATGAGAAAACAGCAAAGGTGGTTACAGAACAGGACTGTTGAGGGAAATGACTTTTAAAATGCAGCTAGCAGCTGAGCACCAGAGGCTGAGATCTGAGGACTACAGTTTAAAGACAACCAGGCAAAAAAGTTCCCATGACTCTCTTATCTACAATTAACCACCAGAAAACCAGAAGTAGAGGTGTGGCTCCAAGTGATAGAGTGCTAGCCTTGAGCAGGAGAGCTTAGAGACAGCAGCCAGGCCATGAGCTCAAGCCCCACAACCAAAAAACAAAACAAACAAAAACTTGCAGCCAACAGTATAAGGCTTGTGGGAACCAATACTGTTTCTGCCTTGAGAACTCTAAGACTTTGTCCATGGATCAGTTGAGCTGAGATAAACCTCTACTTCATTTGGGGCCATCTAAATCAAGATAGTGCAGGAGATTCCCTTTTTCTAGCATTGACCAGCCTAGAGGCAAGAAGTAGGATGGGGGAGGGGGCAGTTGGGACTTTCATAAGACTTACTGAACCTTCAGGAAGTGCCTTTCTGAGTCTAGGACCCCATGGCCAATTCAAAGGAGTTCTTCTAAGTATGCTGAAGGTGCTCCAGGGAGATTCTCTTAAGACTGCACAGCTGACACAAGCCAGTCCAAAGGAGAGCAGCTAAGCTTTGGGACACTCTGCTGTAAGCAAAGGACTCTTGGGAGTCCCCAAGCCCCGAGGCAGGTAGCTAGCCCAAAGCCCAATGTGCATTGCCCAGGCCGGTATTTTCAAACAACTTGAATTACAGGCTACATCTTGAATATGAATTAGCCTTCCGTGCTGGTGTGACTTCACTTTGAAACTCAGCTTGTCAAAGTATGGTTTTAATTAAACGTCTTCCGGCCTGGAAAGATTACATGTTTTGTAAAATATATCCTAGCATGAAATTTACTTCCACAATCTGAAATTAAGTTCCTTGTAAATGTTTTCATAAAAAGAAAGAAAGAAAGAACTGGGAGGGGGACTTTGCGAGAATAAGGCAGTTCACATTCCCTGAGTTCCTTTAAAATGTCTGGCTAGCAGGCCTAGGCACCCAACACATCCCGCCCAAGCCAGCCAGGCTGCCTTAGCCCAAGGAGGGATGGTATTGCTGGTCTGAGACAAGCAAGTAACCCGAACCGCCCTGGCAGGCGCAGCCCGTGCTGCTTTAGCGGTTGGAGACAATTCAGCAGACAGACAAGTTAATCCTGAACTGATTTGTTTCGGATCCATCCACAGGACGTTGGATACCCCCCTCAGTTGCCTACACCTGCCTCTCTCCCCAAGTTGGACTGCTGTGCTTGCTCCGGGAAAGACAGATGATAGGGTATGGGGATGGACCTCAGCTGGATTCAAGAGAACATGAAATTTAGAATTCCCAGCTTTTTGGAATTTGCAGCTAATATTTGATACAGCATCCTCAATCCAGAGCCTCCCTAACAGACTGTCCAAACTGTTCTAAGTCAATCTAAAAGCTTGCCTTACCTAAGAAGTTCCCAAAGACTCACTATGCAAAGGGGGTGTCTATCCTCCTAGTAGCCTCTGAGGAAAAGAACTCTACTTCTCTGCGTGGGAGCAGGGAAGGTGCCGGCCTCTTGGGCCGTCTTTCTATTCAGTACAGAATTAAGGGCAGGATCTCGGTGGAATTCTCTTTGCCTAACTACTCTCCGAGGAACCCGTCAATTCTAATGGGATTTGTTGGATTGGAGCAAAACTTGATGCACATGGTGTGTGGTGTGATGAGGAGCACATGGGAGGGATGTACATCTCCTTTCTTCCAGATAATTGGTACCCAAGAAAGGAGGGCGGGGGCGGCGCAGTGCGGAGAGTTATTTACCGCCCTCCACCTGAAATAAGCAAGACCAATAACGCGCCTGGCTTTTCGCCCTGTTTACTCCATCCCCATTCAGTGATTGGCAAAGCAGGCCCTGAAGGCAAAGGCAATAATTGCTCCGTGCTCTCCTTACTAGGGAAGTGTGTAGGCATTTGAAGTGTACTAAAAATAAACGAAGGAGCGAGAAAATGAAAAGGGGACAGAGTGACAATTTGCGGCAATTAAAGCGTCTGCACGCTGTTGCCGGAGGAACAGAGACCCACAGCGGTTTTTGTTTTCCCAGGATGTGACTAACTTGTTAGAGAATGTGTGTCTCAGGTTTGTGTGTGAGCCACATACACGCGTGTGTGAGTGCCAGCGTGTTTAGGGGATGGGGTGAGTGCATTCGGGCACCAAGAAACCTGTGCAATGTGTGGATCCTTGGGAATTGGGGGGATGACCCCTAAGGACGTTTCTGGGCCCCTAAAAGCCTCACTGGCTTCTAGAAAGCAGAGTCCAGCTCTCCAGCCAACCTCACCACCCGCTCCCAAAGGCAGGTCTCACAGGAGAGCCTCTCCTTCCGCGCTCGGACGCCACTTCTTGCAGAAACTTTAAGCAAGTTTTCAGCTCCAAAGGTGTTTAGCCTCAAAGGGAGAAAACATAAGAACGCCAACTTCTGTTGCACAACCACGCAAAACGCAAAGGCTGCGGGGTGGGGTTGGGAAAGGTTTGGAAAGGGGGCGGCTAGCCAAATCAAAGCTTGCGAGACATTTTGACAGCTTGCTTGAAATATTACCCTTAATTTTTTGGAAGATTTTCAAGAGGGGGGGAGGTGGTAGAGGGCTGGGAGCGGGCCACAACCTTCTCCTGTCTGTCACTCAAGCGGCCAGAGAGCGCTCCAACCTCCGTCTCACGGGGAAACACAGTAAGAAATTGCTTCAAGATAGGGGAGGACTCGATTTTTCCCCTACCCCCCACTTTTCCTAAACCCAGAGAAAGTGGTAAGGAAGGGAGGCGGTCCTCGATGTCAAAAAAAAAATCTTTGGAAGCCCAGGAGATCCGAAGGGTTAACTCCAGGAGATGCGCTTCTCTCCTGGACCAGGCTTCTGCCGCCCAGATTAGCGCCCAAACTAGCCCCAAGTGGGGATGGGCACCCCCCCAAATCCCCTCCCCAAGGGAGGAGAGGGGCGACACTGTGCAGCCACAACCTAAATCCACCCGAGCTGGCTTCAATGAAAGCTGGCAAATCCGGCGAGTCTCGCAGAAATTTTCTTCGACCCTAATTCAATTTTAAAGCGGATTTTTACTATTAAAAACGCTGCCGAGCAACACATTGAATTAATCTGACTGTACGGTTTTAATTACAGTGAGGGTTTCTCTACAAATCTGTACAAGACAGTGGCTGGCTCTCGGAGGATCTCTGCCTGCTGAATTCCATTATCGGGCCTCTGGTTCCCAGCAGACGGGCGGCGGCGCGGGGGAGCCAGCTGCCGGCGCGGGCGAGTCTCTCGCGCGCGGTGCTTCTGCCCAACGCCCCCGCCCCGCTCCTACCACTGGCCCCTTCCTCCATTCCAGATCCTCGACGGAGAGCCGGGCACACCTGGCCTGTGTGCTTGAGGCTGCGGCCCTGACATTCCGAGACGTACCCCTGTCTTTTAAACTTTTGGGCTCCACACTTTAGAGATGCACGAACCTATTATTAGACTGACTCATTTGGACCGGAAAAAAAAGTGACTTCTTTTTGTAGTTTCACCACCACCACCACGGGTTTTCCTAATGACTGCACAAGAGTGGACAAGACGAAGCCCTGAATGTCACAAGGAAAAGCAACTTGAGGAAGGGATGGGGAGGAAAGGGTAGAAGATAAGTGGATAGAACACTAGTTTGAAGGGTCTATCTGGCCTACACACACACACACACAGTGCAGACCCACAAACAGGGACACCTTTATTATCTCTAATTCTACTTGTGCAACTAGCATTTGGGGACAGCCCTTATGAAGCCACAGGACAGTAAGAAAAGTTACAGGTTAGGCATTCCACAATCAAATTCACATTCATTCTCTCTTCATCACCTTTTAATATTCCATGATATCCACTCCTTGCCTCCCAAAGGTGAATTCAAATAAAACATCAGCTTGCTAAATGGACATGTGCATTTAATAACCAAAGGTTTTGCAATACATGGGGAAGGAGCTACACCAGACAACAGAATGAAAGCGATAAGGACCATCTCTCTGCACTAAAATGAAGGTGGCTTTTTTTTCCTTAGGTTTGTGTGGAAAGTGATCATTTTTTCTGAACAAAAGAGAAAGAGCACAGTTTCACAGTTGGGATAATGTACACACACACACACACACACACACACACACACACACACACACTGACTTTTAAGTACCCTTAATATTTTCCCTGTATACAAAGTTTTACTAAGAAAGTATCATCTCATTGATTGAACTGGCACAAATCATTCTATCTATTTGGTGAAAATTGTTTTTATTCATTTTCAGGTTATAACAAGAGAAGCATCTAAGAGCTCACATAATAAGCAAGGGGTTTTGTTTTTGGCTTTTTTTTATCCCAGATTATCTTGAAAAGCTGTCCCATCCTTGGCTCTCCCTTACAGTTGAGACATTTACTGTGACTTTATTATTGTTAAAATTAGGGAAAGGATGAAAAATTAAATAGAAGATGTTTTGAGGCATTTAGGAAGATGCTTGGGCAGTTATATTAACTCTGTATTATGACTAAAAATAGGCTGTGTTTCCTGTTGGTGCTTGTTGCCTGGCACTTTGGGGTTGAATTTATCCTTCAATGGCCAGGGGTCCTGCTTTCCACCTAGCCCTTCCAACTTTACTCGGCTACACTTTTGAGCAGGGCAAATTTGGGAGGAGGAGGAGAACCTTAGTTGATCCTACATATTGAAAAGACAAACATCTTCATTTATTCTGTTTTAACATAAGTGTGTAAACAGTATGTTCCTGTTTACTGAGCTGAAAGAATGCTTATGTATTAGCTTCTATTATTGCTGGGAGAGACAGAATGGGAGAAACACATAGAGAGAAAAAGGTAGGACGGGAGGAAGGGAAGAAAGAGGCAAACAGGCTTCTCTATACAATCCTAACATTAAGGAATGAGGAAAAATACACTTTTCTCAACTCTATGGTCTTTCCTCTTTCTCTTGTAAGAAAGCTTTGGATCCTCACATGTGTAAGAATGGTGTGAGGGAGAAGCAAATATTGCTGAGTTTGAGGACCTCATTAGCTTCATTTTCAATAAGTTCACTAGACTCTGGGTCTTAAAATGCTTGGAGCAGGGACATCTCAATCGGGACATGCTTAATGGATATTCTCCAACTTGTACCTTTGTGAAAAACTCTGTGGAGCCCCCATGGTAGGTGAGTACCAGGTTGGAGTTTCCTAGCTGTTCCCAGGACTGGGGAGATGAGAGAAATGTCTCCAAAGTTCAACGACTCTTATTCTAGGAGTGAAGCAAACAGTCTGCCATTTAGCTAGATTTAGGGCAACATGGGAGAAGAAAGTTAACATGGACATTACAGTTTTATTGCTAGAGAAATTGTCACCTAAATTATAGAGCTTTGTGTGTGTGTGTTCTTAAAATGAATTTATTTATTTATTTGTCTATGCTGACACTTTTGGCTACTCCTGAGGACCACATTCACTAACTTGGATAACAACAACAAAAGAAAAAAAGAGGAAACTACAGGTTCTCTCTCATGCCATGGAGTTTTCACAGGTGTATGTGTGTGTGTTGGGGGATGGAAGAGGCTGTCTGTGTTGC